>NW_006921593.1:630285-631601 GCF_000298275.1 Orycteropus afer afer
CCTTGAGACTGAGACTCAAGAGAACACATTGTGATGCTTCCTGGAATCAGGGGGGATCAGGGCAAGGCTGGAAGTTGATAAGACACTAAACTGACACCCAGGGGCTCTGAGACCCTGAGTCCACACCCAGGAATATTCCAGGACACCAAGCATCTCCCTTCGCAGAATGCACTGGGAGGGGTGTCTCCTGAAGGTAGGCCCTAGTATGGGCAGGAAGGGCACTGGAGGGCACACCCTTCCCACCCTGGCCTTGGTGTATCCCAAAGATCCACCGGGCAAGTCTCTGGATTGGTAGGCACTCTGGTGGCATAGTGGATAAGGCACTTGGCTGCTAATTAGAAGGTCAGTGATTCAAACCCACCTGTGGCTCTGCAGAGGGAAGATGGGGTGATCGATCTCCTAATGCTGCTGTAACAAACCATGTATAGCTTCAGAAACCCAATAGGGGTCACTATGAGTCAGAATCCACTTGAGGACCCTGAGTTCTTGGTTTTGTTTTTTGTTTGGCTGATTCGATCCTGGGCCCCTATTAGGGTCCCCCAGCCCCAGTCATCATGTACTCAGATCAAAAGGTCCCCCATGGCTCTGCCTCCCCTGATTGGCTGTGAGTTTCCTGTATGAAGGGTCAACTGCATCCCCAGTTCCCAGGTCTGGACTGGGTACAGAGCAGTGGAGAATGGAAGGACTGTGCAGTGAGTCACTGAGTGAATGACAGGACATTCATAGCAGGAAGGAGTCTCCTTCCCAGACCCCAGGACGCAGTGACTAAGGTAGCGTGTAGGTTGGCACGTAGGCCAACGTGCACTCAAGTAAGAAAGAACAGAACCCTCTCCCCCACCCTACCTACACCACACCTGCAATTCCAACCACCCCAGAACACCTCTCTCCCAGACCTTTTTTATGGATTTCAAAAAGAGAATTTCATGAGATTTTGAATTAATTGAATTCCAGGGAGATTTATTTCCAATGTTATTAATAAATTCTAATACCACCTATAACTTTCAATTGCTAGTTAATTAACTTGAAATCAATCCTTGTAAAAGGCGCATTAAATACTTTTCCAGGCAGGGGCCGGTAAATCTAAGGAGTGAGGTTGTCCCGAAGGAGACAGTCTTGCTCCCACATCCCTGCCCCCCATCCATGATTGTGTGACCTGAGAAATGACAGCTGGGCCCTGGGCCTCAGTGTCCTCATCTGCCCACAGGGATCACGGAAACAGCTTCCAGAATCGCCGCGGTACCAGGGTTGGTTCTGCTTTTTGTTCATAGAAACAAGGGTCCTGAGTAAGAACTGGGGCCAAGAGTTCTGGTTCTGAC
>NW_006921593.1:632891-645459 GCF_000298275.1 Orycteropus afer afer
GGGTTTGAACCGCCAGTCTTCTGGTGAGCAGTCAAGTGCTTTAGCCACTATGCTACCAGAGTTCCTAGGCAACCACTAATCCACTTTCTGTCTTTATAGAGTTGCCTACTCACATGGTGTATGTGGCCTTTTGTGTCTGGCTTCTTTCACTCAACATCATGTTGGCAAGGCTCACCCATGTCGCAGCAGGTATCCCTACTTCATTCCTCTTTGTGTTGACAAGCCTCACCCATGCGCAGTAGGTGTCCCTACTTCATTCCTCTTTATGGCCAAGTAGGAGCCTACATTCTTTTTTGGGTGTCAGGTATCAGGGCTGCAGTCAAGAGGTTGTCTGTGGGTTGGTTTTGAGTCTCTTTCCACAGGAGACCATTTCAGAGAGTCTTAGCTGCCAAGCAGAGGGATCTGGGTCAGGAAGACGGAAGCTGGCTAGAGTGTCCTTCTGACCCCAGAGCAGCCCCCAGGACCCAGCACAGCAGAGAGTCCACCAGGATCTCTGGCTCCAGTCCTGGCTGTGGGACTCTGAGAGGCACATGCCCCCTCTGGCCTTGCATGTGGACAATACTGGGTTTGTAGTGTATTTATGATCTCAGGACTGCTGCCAGATGTTGCCCCTCCCCCAGAACCGCAGCAGGAGCTCACACAGCTGCACCTCCTCAAGATTTTCCCATCTGAGCGGTCAGCTGTCCATACCACAGAGCACGGACAGACTGGCATTTATAAATTCTCCTGGGCATGGCAGGGAGACAGCCCATCTTAATCCAGCCATGGGGTGGACATAGCATCACTAAGGCCCAGGTTCCCAGAAGGCCTTGGCTCAGTGCCAGCCCCACTGTGGGAGGCTTCTGGCCTGGGCAGGGATGAAGGATGCCCCATCTCCTGCTCCGAGCCTGCCCTGTCCCATGCCTGCTCCACCCAGCCCAGACCAGTCCAATAGGTGAGTCCACAGGATGGAGCCGACCGGTCTCCACTTGCAGGGAGCTCCCAAAGCAACAACAACAGGTGGGGATGAAAGGAAACCCAAGGAGCAGGGGTCCCCAAGAGGAGCACCCAGCTCACCTGGAGGATGGGGAGTCCTCTGGGAGGAGGTGACACAGATGGCAAGTCTATCCAGATAAGTAGGCGTTACCCAGGTGAAAAGGAGCTCTGGTGATGCATGGCTTAAGCTTGTGGCTGCAAAGCAAAAGGTCAGTGGTTTGAACCCACCCAAGGCCCCTGAGGAAGATAAGGCATGGTGACCTGCTCTTGTAAAAATTACAGCCTAGGAAACTCAATGGGGGACTACTGTGTCCTACAAGATGTCTATGGGTCGGAATTGACTCAATGCACCCAACAGTGTCACCAACATCTAAGTGAGGGAGGGGAAGGGCCAGTCCAGTGCAGGGACCAGTACATGCACAGCCCCTTTGGAAAGGGAAAAGGTGTGGACCACAGAATATTCTAGGGAAGGGCAGGGGAGATGTGGAGCTGGAGGGAGAAATGGGGGCAGACAGGTAAGGTCCATGAGCAGGTTAAGGAGCTGAAGGTTGAGCCTAGTGGTGGGGTCAGCCAGGGGAGAGTGTTCACAGGGAAGGGACACAGGTAGACCTGTGTTTGGAGCACATGAGGTCTGACTGGTGGGACAGTGAGAAGAGGATGGTCTAAAGGTGTTTGGAGGTGGATGTGAGATGAGGAGGACCAACTGGATGTGAGAAGGTGGGAAGGGTGCTCTCAACCATGGCCCTGCTGCTTCACAACCAGGCTGGCCCTTGTCATTGGATGAGGGAGGGGGAGAAGTAGAATAGGCAGGACAGTACGGCTGGGGTGGGATGAGGGAGCATAAGAGGAAAGACAGGGGGCTCGAGACCCAGGGCCAGCCTACAGGGGTGCCAAGCCCAAAGGCCCTGGGCAACCGAGCAAACGCTGACCTGGGGATACTGAGCTGTACTGGTTGTAAATGGCAAAAACCCATCCAACGTGACTCCAGTAATAGGGGCTTATTGCAAGGCCATGGGCTGCGGGGTGGGAGAAGGGCAGCCCAGGGAATGGTGTGCAAGAGCTGCCAAGAGGAGGGTTTGCTGTGGGTGCTGCCCTCGCCCTCCTCTCACAGTGATGCCTCGTCCTGTCTCCGGCCTTAGTGCTTCTACGTCTCACACCTCCTGCTCCCTCCCACCCTGGCTACCCTCGGGCTTGCTCTCCTCCCCACAGCAGCGGCAGTTTCATAGCCACCCCACATTCTGCTGTCACCGCCCCTTGATCTTGTCCACCTCCCACCCCAGCACATACAGGCTCTCTGGGACCTCCCCAGAGACAAGGGTCCTCCCCTCCCCATTCCCCCTGGAAACAGCTACCTGACAAGGAAGGGACCGTCCAGGGGCCTAGGGTGGGAAGCCTCAGGCAGCAGGAACGGTTAGACAAATGATCTTGATGTGAGGAAAGACTTTCTAAACATAAAAGCAAAGGGAAAAAGTAAGAAAGAATAAGAGGATTTAATTCACAGACATTTAAATGTCTTTATGACTTTGTGGTTTGTTAATGGCAGAGGCTGCCATCCCAGGAGACAGATGTTTAGGGTCCCAGGCCAGCTCTGGCTGGGCAAACAGTGCAGTCTGGGCTTCGCTTTCACATTAAAAATTAAAAAAACCAAATCACTGCCATCTAGTCGATTCCAACTCATAGCAACCCCCATAGGGTTTTCAAGGCTATAAATCTTTACGGAAGTAGATTACCTCATCTTCCTCCCTTGGAGCAGCTGGTGGGTTTGAACCACTGACATTCTGGTTGGTAGACAGATGCCTTACCCACTGGCACCTGGTGGGTTTGAACCACTGACCTTCTGGTTGGCAGACAGATGCCTTACCCACTGTGCTACCAGAGCTCCTTGTTTTCATGTTACAGCAGCCTTTCTCAAGCATGGCCATCCCACCTCCACCCTCCAGCCCCAAAGCTATTGAAGGACTTCTATGACGTCCCTCCAGGTTGTCAGGTCCACTTCCTCACCTTGTTGACACCGCCCCCAGCTCCCACCACCCTGGCTGGCCCAGCCCATAACAGATTGGGCATGAAAAGGCTTTATTTTCTCTTCTACACTGTGGATCTGTGGGAGAATTTATTTAAAAGACAAAACCAAAAGGTGCATCTTAATTAGGAAAGACGTGCAGTGAGACCAGACTGAGCTGGGCCAGGCACCAACCCTCCACTTTGTGAGAATAAATGCTTTTAAAGTAGCTCTGTTGCCATGGTGATCGCCGAGTCTCAGCTTACTGAGGTGGCATTGCAAATCTGTGGGGAACGAACAGATTATTCAATAAATGATGCTGGGACATTTGGTTAGCTATTTGGAAAGAAATAAAATTAGATCTTTCCATCACATCATACATCAATATAAATTCCAGAGGATTTAAAGAATCAACTATAAAAAGAAAGCATTTAAACAAAAAAGAAGAAGAAGAAACCATAGATGGATAGTTGATCTTGATGTAAGGAAGGACTTTCTAAACATAAAAAGCAAATGAAAAAATAACAAAGAATTTAACACATAAAAATTTAAATCTCTTTATATATTAAAAACACATTAAATTTATTAGAAAACTACAAACAAGGATAAATAGTTGCAACAAACAAGACAAAGGATTAATGTTGCTAGTATGTAAACAGCAATCACAAATCAATAAAAATGAATATTCCAGTAGAAGAGTGGTCAATATTTTTGTACAGGAATGAAGACATAAAAATATGAAATAAAGATATTTAAAAAATATTCAGCTTTCCAGGTTATCAAAGAAATGTCCATTAACAACTGTTGCTGTTATGTGCCGTTGAGTCAGACCTGACTCATAGCGACCCCTCCTTGGGTTTCCGGGGCAGTATTACTACAGAAGTAGATTGCCCAACCTTCCATTAACAACACATTAGGGAAATTTCTCTCCAACAGATTACCAAAGAGCATTGAAAATTATAAAACCCAATCTTATCAAGTGGAGTGAAAGCAGGCATTCTCCCTTTTCCCACAAATGAGGGTACAGATTGGTATAAAAGTTGAATTTGTAACACAAGAGCTTTTAAAATGTTCATATCATTAACACAGTAATCTCTCACTACTAAAATATCCTAAGGAGATAGTCAGGTTTGAAGCTAAAACTCTGAGTACAATAATAGTCATTATAAGTATTTAACAGAAATTTGTAATCTACTTAAACACTAGGGCTTGGTTAAATAAATGATGGTATGTAAATATTACAAAATATTACGCAACCATTAAAATAATATTTTGAGTAATATTTAATGGCATGGAAATACGTCTGTCATATAATATTGAGTGAAAAAATAATATATCAATTGGTATTTTTAGCTGCTGGCAACTGAGAGCTACTCTGGCTGGGTAAAGCAGAAAACAAATGCATTGGAAGAATATCAGAGGTTAACTCAAAATCAGCAGGAACACGGCAGAACGAGAGTGAGAATGGCCAAGAAACAAGACAGCCACAAACAGTCCAAATCAGAAGACTTCTGGTGAGGAAACGGTTCACAGTACTGCTCTGCACGGAATACTGTTCCTTGTGTTGGCAAATTCACCCTGAAATCTCAGTGGTTTCACCCATTCAATGTTTATTTCTTACTCACACCAAGTAAGTATTTCACATGTTGGGAAGCCCTTTTCCACAGAACGTAGCCATCCCATCTGGAACATGTGGCCTCCAAGATTGCCATGGCAAGGAAAAGAGGGATGGAGGAAGCACACTGGCTCTTAACTGTCTCAGTTAAGAGATACCGTGTCACGTCTGTTCACAGCCCATTGGTCAGAACTAGTCACGTGGCTCTGGCTTAACCACAATGAAGGCTGGGAAATATAAGGAAGTGTGTCAGTCGGGGTTCCAACAGGAATGAGATGGTACACTTAAATTAGGATAACTTGAGGAAGATTTAATTTCAAGGAGACTCTTTTCAAAGGTGTGAGTAGGGTATAGAAACAACACAAGGGAGAATGTAGTGAGCTAGAGCTTGTAACAGGAGCTCTGGTAGCATAGTGCCTAAGGCACTTGACTGCTAACCAGAAGGCTGGTGGTTCAAACCCACCAGCCACTCCTCGGAAGGAAAATGGGACAGTCTACTTCCGTAGTGATACTGCCTCGGAAACCCAAGGAGGGGTCGCTATGAGTTGGGTCTGACTCGACGGCACATAACAACAACAACAACAGAGCTTGTAACAACCCAAAGGGATGAAGAGCAGAAGTTATTGCTGAAGGAAAAGGGTTGTTTGAAAGAAGCCATTTTGAAGGAAGCAGTAACCTTTGGGTTAAAGGACATAGTTAGACTGTGTAAGGTAACGCCACAGGGCGAGATACAGTGATCCATATCTATCCTTGTTCTGCTTAAGCTCTTCAGTCTCCTAGTGGGGATGGATTCTCCATTGACCAAATCCAACCAGAAGACAAAGCTTCACACTGAGTCATCCACGCAAGTTGGATTGATGTCATTTCCTGGGGCACAGACCAGGGGCTAGAAGGGTGGAGAGTGGGTCTGAAGTAGCAACAGTGATATCTGGCACAGACCATCCCATTATTCCTTTAGTATCTACTTTTATTTTTCATCTGGATGAAAAGTTGGTGCCCTCAACACAGAGCATAAACAACAATTGCACAAGTTTTAGTGCCAACACAGGATGATTCAAATTCAGTCACATTCTTACTTGAAACTTAAAATATTAGCCGCATCAATGTTCAGCATACATAGCTAGATGGACCACAGAAAGAATTTCACAAGAATGCATAACTGAACAGCTTGTTGTTGTTATATTGTTAGATGCTGTAAAGTTGGTTTTGACTCAAAGTGACCCTATGTACAACAGAATGAAACACTGCATCACCCTCACGATATTTACCAACCGTGAACCCATCATTGCAGCCATTGGGTCAGTCCAACTCATTGGTCTTCTCCTTTTCTGCTGACCCTCTGCTTTACCAAGGATGATATCTTTCTCTAGGGACTGGTCCTTTCTGACAACACAACCAAAATATGAGAGACAAAGTCTGGCCATTCTTGCTTCTGACAACACAACCAAAATATGAGAGACAAAGTCTGGCCATTCTTGCTTCTGAGCAGCAAGAATTGGTTGTACTTACTCCAAGATAGATTTGTTCATTCCTCTAGCAGCCCATGGGACATTTAATATTCTTTGCCAACACCACAATTCAAATACATCAGTTCTTCTGCAGTCTTCCTTATTCATTTTCCAACTATCACATGCATTTGAGGCTACTGGAAATACTATGGCTTAGGTCAGGTGCACCTTAGACTTCAATGTAACATCATTGCCCTTAAACACTTTAAAGAGTCTTTTGCGGCAAATTTGCCCAGTGCAATATGTCATTTGATTTCTTGACTGCTGCTTCCCTAGGCGTTGATTGTGGATCCAAATAAAACAAAATTTTTGACAACTTCAATCTTTTTTCCACTTATCATGATGTTGCTTATTAGTCCAGTTGTGAGGGTTTTTATTTTCATTTACGTCAAGGTGTAATCCATTCTGAAGACTATAGCCTTTGATCTTCATCAGTAAGTACTTCAAGTCTTTTTCATTTTCAGCAAGCAAGGTTGTGTCACCTGCCAATTTCAGGTTGTTAATGAGCTTTCCTCCAATCCTGATGCCACGTTCTTCTTCATATAGCTCAGTTTCTCAGATTATTTGCTCAGCATACAGATTGAATAAGTACGGTGAAAAATACTACCCTAATGTACACCCTTCCTGATTTTAAACCATGCAGTATCCCCTCATTCTGTTCAAGCAACTGCCTCTTGTTCTATGTACAGGTTCCACATAAGCATAGTTAAGTGTCTGGAATTCTCATTCTTTGCAATGTTAGCCATAATTTGTTATGATCCACACAGTCAAACGCCTTTTCATAGTCAATAAAATGCAAGTAAACATCTTTCTGGTATTCCTTGTTTCCAGCCAAGATCCATCTGACATCAAAAATGGTATCTCTCTTTCCATGTCATCTTCTGAACCCAGCTTGAATTTCTGGCAGTTCCCTATCAGTGTACCACTACAACCATTTATGAATTATCTTAAGCAAAATTTTACTTGTGTGTGATATTAATGATATTGCTCAATAATTTCCACATTCTGTAGGATCACCTTTCTTTGGAATGGGCACACATATGGATCTCTTCCAGTCAGTTGGCCAGGTAGCTATTTTCCAAATTTCTTGGCACGAATAAGTGAGCACCTTCAGTCCGGCATCCATTTGTTGAAACATCTCAATGAGTATTCAGTCAATTTCTGCAGCCTTGTTTTTCACCAGTTCCTTCAATGAAGCTTGGACTTCTTCCTTCCACACCAGTGGTTCTTGATCCTATACCACTTCCTGAAATGGCTGAACATCAACCAATTCTTTTTGGTACAGAGACTCTGTGTATTCCTTCCATCTTCTTTCGATGCTTCCTACATCATCCCATATTTCGCCCATAGACTCCTTTAACATTGTAACTCAGGCTTGGATTTTTTCTTCAGTTCTTTCAGCTTGAGAAATGCCAAGCATGTTCTTACCCTTTGATATTCCAACTCGAGGTCTTTGCACATTTCGCTAAAATACTTTACTTTGTCTTCTCTAGCCACCTTTTGAAATCATTCACTCAACTCTTTTACTTCACCTTCTATTTGTTTTAGCTACTCGGCTGCTAACCAGAAGGCTGGCGGTTCAAACCCACCAGCCACTCCTCAGAAGGAAGATTGGACAATCTACTTCCATAGAGATACCACCTTGGAAACCCAAGGAAGGGTTGCTATGAGCTGGGACTGACTCGATAGCAGGGAGTTTGGTTTTTTGGTTTACTCTACACTCAAGAGCAAGTTTCAGAGTCTCTTCTGACATCCATTTTTGTCTTTTCTTCCTTTCCTGTCTTTTTAATGACCTTTTTCTTTCTTCATGTGTGATGTCTTTGATGTCATCCCAGAACTCATCTGGTTTTCAGTCACTAGTGTTCAATGCATCAAAACTGTTCTTCAGCTGGTCTCTAAATTCAAGTGGGATGTACTCAGGGTCATATTTTGCTCTCATTCACTTGTTTTCATTTTCTTCAGCTTCCACTTAAACTTGCATATGAGCAATTGATGGGTCTATTCCACAGTCATCGTCTGGCCTTGTTCTGACTGATGACACTGAGCTTCTCTGTTATCTTCCATAGATGTAGTTGCTTTGATTCCTGTGTATTCCATTTGGTGAGATCCATGTGTATAGTTTCCATTTATGTTATTTAGAAAAAAAAGTATTTTTAAATACATGAACAGCTAATGAAAATGAAAATACAGTAACAAAAAAATATTTGATTAATCCAATGAAAGGCAAAAAAAAAAAAAAAAAAAAGAGAGAGATAAAGGCAAAAATAATGGTGCAGTAAATAAGCAAGTAGTCTGATAGATGAAACCCAACTGTTTCAGTAATTGTATAAATTGTAAATAAAAGACAAACAGTCCAACTGAAAGATAAATATTGTCAGGTTGAATCCAAAAGACTTGACATATATGCTATTTATAAGAGGCACACTTTGTTTTGTTTGTTTGTTTGATTTTAACTTTTTTATGTGATTTGGGTGAAAGTTTACAGAGCAAACTGGTTTTCCATTCAATTCATAGGCACTTTCTTTCATCATGTTGACTACAATCCCCTGAATGTAACAGTACCCTTCTCCCTTCCTCTCTGTGCTTACCATTTCCACTTCCACTCTCCTTTCCAGCCTTCTGAGTGTTCTCCCTGGGCAAATGCTGCTGTTTTGATCTCCTATGGTTGATTATTCTAAGGAGTGCAAACCTCTCTGGTGTTATTGTTCACCTAATAAGTTTGTCCATTGTTTGCCTGAAAGTTGAGATATGGGGGTGAGTTTGGTTCCAGGCCAGAAGGGTGTCTAAGGGCCATAGCCTTAGGGTTCCACCAACCTCTATCAGGCCAGTAAGCTTGGTCTTTTTATGATTTTGAGCTTTGCTCCACACTTTTTCTCCTACTTTATCCAGGACCTCCTTTTGTGACCCCTTTCAGACTGGTCAGCAGCAGTAGCTGGCCACCAACTGGTCCCACAGTCATGGAGGCTGGGGTTTGAGTGGACCGTTAGGCCTTTGGACTAATTGTTTGCGTGTGTCTTTGATTTTCTTTACTATTCTTTGCTCTGCATGGGGAGAGACCAATAGTTGCACCTGAGATGGACATGCAAGAGATTTTAAGAGCCCAGTTGCTACTCACCAAAGTAGGATGTAGAACACTGTCTTTGTGGACTATGTTGTGCTAATTGACCTTGAAGTACCCTGAGACTATGGTCCTGAGCCCCCATGCCCAGTGACTCATTCCTTCAAAGTGTTTGGTTATGGCTAAAATGTTTCCATAACTTTGCCCTGTATGCTATATTCATGGATATATTTATACCACATATAAATACATATGTAGAAACATTCTCTGTAAAACCTGGGTATATTCCTGGGTGTAGTCCCATTCACCTTCCCATACCTGTTCAATCTGCATGTCTATCTATGTACCCACTCATAGATTATTGTTATTACTGCTATTGCAGAATTTTGTATTTAATAGTATTGACCTTTGTTGCCTTTAATTCTTGTGGTCCTCCCAGCGTCTTTCTTTACCTTGGTCGTTTGTGCTGACCTCCTCCTTAAACTGTGTATTACCTTTCCTATCACGCAAGTTCATACATGTCCACCCTCCAGTTAGTGATTCACCCTCCCACCCTCTCCCACCCCGGTGACATCCAAAGAATGTCTGTCTGTGTTTAAACCATTACTTGACTTTTTTTTTTTTTTTTCATTGTAATCTGGGTAGAAGTTTACAGAGCAAATTGGTTTTCCATTCAACAATACATACATATTTTTAATTATTACTAATTAAATCTCTTTACTTGTTATAGGTCTATTCAGATTTCCTACTTCTTGACTCCGCTTTGGAAATTTGTGTCTTGTTAGGAATTTGTCCATTTTATCTAAGTTATCTAATTTCTCGGTGTACAATTAGTCATAGTATTCCCTTATAATCCTTTATTATTTCTGTAAGGTTGGTAATAATGTCCCTTATTTCATTCCTAACTTTAGCTGTTTGAATCTTGTCTCCTTTTTTCCTCATCAGTCTAGCTAAAGGCTTGTCACTTTTGTTAATCTTTTTAAAGAACAAATTTTTAAAAGGCAATTTCTATATTGTTTTTCTATTTCATTTTTACACTCTAATGTTTAGGTTTAGTTTACTCTTCTCTTTCAAGTTTCTTAAGGTAGTTAGGTTATTTATTTGAGCTCATTATTCTTTTTTAATATAGGCAATTACAGCTATAAATTTCCCTCAATGCATTGCTTTAGCTGCATCATATAAGTGTGTGTATGTTGTGTTTTGATTTTCATTCATCTCAAAGTATTTTCTAAATTCTCTTGTGATTTTTCCTTTGACCAATTGATTATTTATAACTGTGTTGTTTAATTTCCACAGAATTTTTAATTTTCCAAGTTTCCTTCTGCTATTGATTTCTAATTCCATTCTGTTGAGGTTGGAGAATATAGTCTGCATAATTTCAATTCTTTTAAATTTATCAAGTCTGATGTTATGGCCTAACACATGATTTATCCTAGAGGCTACTCCATGTGAACTTGAGAAGAGTGTGTATTCTGCTGCTATTGGGTGGAGTGTTCTATAGATGTCTGTTAGGTTCAGTTAGTTTACAGTGTTGTTTCTTGAATTCTACAGGCATGGTTTCCTTTAGTTCTTTGAACATATTTAGTAGAAGATCTAAAGTCTTTCTCTAGAAAGTCCAATGCCTGAACTTCCTTAGAGACAGTTTCCTTGGCATAGACCATACTTTCCTGTTTCTTTGTATGTTTTATAATTTTTTTGTTGTTGTTGTTGAAAACTAAACATTTTAAGTAATATATAATGTGACAAGTCTGGAAATAAGATTCTGCCTCCTCCCAGGGTTTATTATTGTTGTTTCTTGATCTAGCTGTTATTTATTTAATAACTTTTCTGAACAATTTTTCTAAAGTTTTCATTCTTT
The DNA here is from genome assembly GCF_000298275.1 of Orycteropus afer afer. Taxonomy (NCBI): domain Eukaryota; kingdom Metazoa; phylum Chordata; class Mammalia; order Tubulidentata; family Orycteropodidae; genus Orycteropus; species Orycteropus afer. Next base: position 643,905 of record NW_006921593.1, read on the forward strand.
GTTATGTGTGATCACTAAAATCTCTGCTCAGTTGGCTTTGAAAACTTAACTTACTTTGGAACCACAGCCCAAAGAAGGAAGATCAAGACTTAAGGGCTGAACCTAGCCACATTTGACTCCTTTCTTAATAAAAATCAACTTTTAACAGAGGATGTTAATAGGACCTAGAGTCTCATAGCATAATATGGAAAATTATAGGATCAATCCAAAATCACTCAACATACAAAGAACCAGAAAAAGTTTATTAACTCTCTTGGGAAAAGACAATCAGCAGATGCCAACCATGAGATTGTTCAGATGTTGGAATTATCAAACAAAGATTTAAAGCAGTTATTATAACCATAGGAGCATTGATGGTGCAGTGGTTAAAGCACTTGGCTGCTAACCAAAAGGTCAGCAGTTCTAACCGACTAGCCATTCTAGATGTGGCACTCTGTTTCCATAAAGATTTACATCCTTGGAAACTTAATGGGACAGATCTACTCTGTCCTATAGGGTTGTTATGAGTCAGAATTGATTTGTCAGCAATGGGTTTGGTTTATTATAACCATATTCCATTGACTAATAGTCAACATTCTTGAAGTAAATAGAAATACAAAAGTTTTCTATAAAGCAGTGCTGTTGTTGTTGTTATTTGCCATCGAGTCAGCCCCGACTCATAGCGACCCCTCCTTGGGTTTCCGAGGCAGTATCACTACAGAAGTAGGATTGACCAACCTTCCTTCCAAGGAGTGGCTGGTAGGTTTGAACCTCCAGCCTTCTGGTTAGCAATCAAGTGCCTTAGCCACTATGCTACCAGAGCTCAAACTAAATAGACATTTTAAAACTGAAAAGTATAATAAATGATTAAAAATCACTGGAGGGTCAAAATAACAAAAGGAGATGACAGAGGAACAAACTACTGGTACATACAACAACATGAATGAGTTTCATAAATTATCCACCTGAAAGAAGCCACATTCTTATGGTTATATGTGGTATAGTTTCCTGTATATGATATTCTAGAAAAAGCAAAACATTGGGAAGGAGAACGGATCAGTGTTGACCAAGGTTTAAGTTTGAAGAAAGAATGAAAATACTAAGGGTCATCACAAGGAGATTTTTGGAGGTAAGGAAACAAGTGGTTACATGACTCCATGCACTTTTCAAAACTCACAGGAATATGCACCATATCAGAAGTGGATTTTATTGCATATAAATTGAAAATAAATTATCTTTCTCACTGTAACAATGAGCAAGTAGAAAATAAAAATTAAAAGTACCATTTACAATTGTTGTTGTTGTTATGTGCCATCGAGTAGGACCCGACTCATAGTGACCCCTCCTTGGGTTTCTGAGGCAGTATCACTACGGAAGTAGATTGCCCAACCTTCCTTCCGAGCAGTGGCTGGTGGGTATGAACCGCCAGCCTTCTGGTTAGCAGTCAAGTGCCTTAGCCACTACGCTATCAAGGCTCCTTTTACAATAGCACCAAAAAATAAAACAGTAAATCTTCAAAAATACTTGTAAGACTTCAACACTGAAAACTATAAAACATTTTGAGACGAAAAAAAAA
>NW_006921593.1:647219-651166 GCF_000298275.1 Orycteropus afer afer
CTGACAACTCAGTACTGTATATGCAAAAGGGTTCATATTTGTTGTCTGTACTTCCCATGTACCTCTCTATGTCTTTCTCATCCTCAGTGGTGCCATATTGGTCACTCCCATTTGGTACATTGCCCTTCTCTTCACCCAAATCAATATTTATCACTATCTATCTAACAGCGACAACTCAATATTTTAAAAGTGGGCAAAAGGTCTGAACAGATACTTCAAAAACAATATCCAAATGGCCAATAAACACATGAAAAGATATTCAACATTTGTTGTTGTTAGATGCCATCAAGTTGGTTCCAATGCAGAGAGACCCTATGTACAACAGAACAAAACACTGGCTGATACTGTGCCATTCTCACAATAGCTGCCGTGTTTGAGTTGAGTGTTGTAGCTACTGTGTTTATCCATCTCATTGAGGGTCTTCCTCTTTCTCACTGACTTTCTACTTCACCAAGCATGATGTCCTTCTCTGGAGACTGGTCTCTTTTTCCTGGTGACATGTCCAAAATACATGAGCCAAAGTCTCACCATCCTCACTTCTAAGCAATATTCTGGCTGTACTTCTTCCAAGATTTGTTTGTTATCCTGGCAGCCCATGGTATGTTCAATATTCTTCACCAGCACCATAATTCAAAGGCATCAATTCTTCTTCAGTCTTACTTATTCATTGTCCAGCTTTTGTATGCATATGAGGTAACCGAAAATAATCATGGCTTGGGTCAGGCACATCTTAGTCCTCAAAGTTACATCAACATTATTGTTGTCGTTGTTATGTGCCGTGGAGTCAGACCCGACTCATAGCAACCCCTCCTTGGGTTTCCTAGGCAGTATCACTACAGAAGTAGATTGCCCAACCGTCCTTCCGAGGAGGGCTGGTGGGTTTGAACCGCCAGCCTTCTGGTTAGCAGTCAAATGCCTTAGGCACTCTGTCCCCTTTCTTCCTCCTCCTCTTCTTCTCTGCTTCCTTCCTTCTCCCATCTCTTCCCTCCCCCCCTCCCCTTCATCCTTCTCTTTCTCCTCTCCAGTCATCAAAAAGTGCAATTAAAACTACAATGAGATATCACTATATTCTAACCAAAAGGGCTAAAATCAAAAGAACTCATAATACCAAGTGTTAGCAAACAGGTAGACAACTGGAACTTTTATATATCACTACTTGGAATATAGTTTGGCATAACAACTTTAGAAAACTAGCAGTATTTGCTAAAGGGAAGTATACACGTATTCTATGGTCCAGCAATTTCTCTCCAAGAGAAATAGGTGCTTATGTCCCCATTTGTGTATATCAAGTGACATACATAAGAATGTTCCTGGCAGCATTATTCATAATAGACAAAAACTAGCAACAACCAAAGTGTCCATCAACACTAGAATTGATAGAACGTAATTGGAGTATATTTATATAACTGGAATACTACACAGAAATGAAAATGCAAGGAAACCACAGTTATACCCAGCAACATGGTTGAGTCTCACACATTGAGTGAAGGATGTCAGGCACGAAAGAGAGTATACTGGGTTGTCCCACTTACACAAAGCTTGAAAGTAGGCCAAAGAAATGTGTGTGACAGAGGTCAAAGGCATAATTTCTTTCAGAGATGTATTGACCCAGAAGGAGTTCAAGGAAACTCAAAAAAGAAAAATAAGAAGAAGAAAAAGAAAAAAAATAACAATAGGAAGTTTTACCAGTGAATTCTTTCAAACTTTGCCTCAGAATCAAGTCTCATATGCTATGCAGATGCTTTTGGACATTCCCCCTATCGATTGTCACTGTCCATCACTGTGGTGAAGAGCCACATAGTTTCAAAAACAACTGGTTAAAAGGGGCCCCTTCAGCTGGGGCTGTGAGCAGGGCAGGGCAGGAGCTAGGAGGACAGCTTACAGAGATGTCATTTCTCACCTCTTTATTCTCTTCCACCTCCTTTTTGTCTTCTCTGTTCCCCTTCCTCCTCCTCCTCTTCTTCTCTGCTTCCTTCCTTCTCCCATCTCTTTCCCTCGCCCCTCCCCTTCATCTTTCTCCTTCTCCTCTCCAATTATTATCCCTTCTTTTTCTAAATTCTCCCTAAATGAATAGGCAGAAAATGGTCTTTCCTATAGCTAGTATGCTTTCCCAGATTAATCCATTTTGCCCCTTTTCCTTTATCATTCTCCCTCCCTCCCTCACACACACACACACACACACACACACACACTATAAATTATCATACAAATTTATATATAAATTATTTTCTGCAACATTTGTGATTTCGCTGCAAACATGATGGTCCTTCTTTACCCCTCAATACTCTAGTGTGCATTTTCCAAGAGCAAAGACATTGTCCTACATAAAAACCTTGCAATTGTAAAAATCAGAAAATTAGCACTGATACAATACTATCTAATCTATAGATTTTACCCACATTTCCAGTTGTTTAACAATGTCTGGTAGAGCAAGTCTTCGCTGTCCAGGTCCAATCAAGGATCCACACACTGCATTTAGTTTTCATGTCTTGTTAGTTCCCTTTTATCTGGAACACTTCCTTAGTCTCTCCTTGTCTTTTGTGGTACTGACATTTTTGAAAAGGCCAAGCCATTCATTTTTAGGAATTTCTCAGTGTTTGCCTGATGTTACCTCATGATTCCAAATCCATTGCCATTGAGTCAATTCTGACTCATAGCAACCCTATAGGACAGAATGGACCTATAGGGTTTCTGAGACCTCTCAGTCTTTATGGAAGCAGACTTCCTCATCTTTCTCCCATGGAGCAGCTGGGGGGTTCGTACCACTGACCTTTGGGTTAGCAGTCAAATGCTTTAACCACTGGCCAGCAGAGCTCCTTATCTCAACCTCATCATTAGGTCCGGGCCCTAATCTTTTGCAGGAATATCACGGAAGTGCTGTTGTATCCTTCTCCATGTCTCACATCAGAAGATCCATGATGTCAGTTTGTCCCATGACTCATGATATTAACCTCCTTGTAATTTGGGGTTTGTTCTTCTTTGATCACTAGAGAGATTCAACATTTTCTCCCATATATTTGCTTCCTGGTTGACATTCATGTGTAATTTTAAGAGAAAAAAGACAGACTTTCAAAACTGTGTTACCATGTCAATGATATAAAACATGCACATGAACAATAAAACTAATCATGGTGTCAGGAGAGAGAATTATAGTTATTCCCCAGTTCTTTTTATTTAATATTGACATACTGTTTTCATGATAAATAAAGCCAGCAGTATAAATATCCCCGGCCTCTGAGTAAAGGGTATGTTTTTCACAAGGTGACACACCACATTCCCTCTCCTTACAGATCTTTCAACACTGGGCTTTTGGCCACTGCTATGCGTTGTTGCTGCGGACCTGCAATGTCCTCTCCACCCATTCATACCTTCCTGTCTGTTCTTTAAGGTTTCCATTCTCCTTGAAGAAGTCCTATTCCCTCTCTATGTCCCGATCCAGCCATTCCTCTCCTCAGCCCCAAACTGATGCCTGATCACATACACCACTCCTTAGTCCACTCTACCAAGGGGTCTGCTCTATGGCTCTTTAAACAGCCTCCTCCTTAGCATGGGTACAGCAGGGTTTAATCCATAAGCCCAAACTCTGCACACGTCATATTCCAGGGGACCTCCACCTCCAGTTCTCCATGAAGTTAGCTTCTAAACTGTTGTTCCAACCTGACTTCTCTCCACACCATCTTCTGCTTGTATCACAACTGTAGCATCCTGAAACACGTCTTCAGACCGCCAACCTCGCACCCAGACCATCTGAGTTCTGTGGCTCAAGTGGCTCTCTCACATAGAGAGCTGCTAACTTGCTTACAAGGGCCCTCTGGCTCCTTAAGGCAGCGGAGGCTGCTCTTGACCTTCACAGCCTCTGTCCAGCCTCTGCTCCATCTCCACTGACTTTTCCTCCCTCCTGGTCCCATCACAATCTTCCAGGGTTCCCATCTCAGGGAACAGGAACA
>NW_006921593.1:652706-653814 GCF_000298275.1 Orycteropus afer afer
AAAGTATATGTGAACTGCTGTATGAAAAGTGAATTTACTCTGTAAATCTTCACCCAAATCCTAATAAAAAAAAATTAAAAAAAAAAAAAAAAGAATTCAGTGCAAGATGGCTTCTAATGAAAAACAGTAGTCTCCTGGTTCTGTCCTAACCCCAGCAACCATCTTTAGAACTCTTAACTGTTTGCCTCTGTGCTTAACCTCCAGGTTTCTAAATGATTGTGTTGCTATTAGGCGCTGTCCAGGTGGCTCCAACTCATAGCAGCCCTGCACGCAACGGACTGAAGCACTGCCCGGTCCTGCACCATCCTCGCAATCTTTGCTGTGCATGAGCCCATAGTTGCGGCCACTGTGTCAAGTCATCTTGCTGGGGGCCTTCCCCTTTTTCTCTGATTCTCTACCAGGTATGAGATCCTTCTCCAGGGACCAGGCCCTTCTGACAACATGACCAAAATATGTGAGATAAAGTCTGGCCATTCTCGCTTCTAAGGCATTCTGGCTGCACTTCTTCCAGGACAAATTTGTTCGTTCTTCTGGCAGTCCATGGTATTTTCAATATTCTTCACCAACACCACCATTCAAAGGCATCAACTCTTCTTTGGTCTTCCTTATTGGCAAGCTTTCATATGCATATGAGGCGACTGGAAAGATTATGGCTTGGGTTAGGTAATATACACATAGGTTTTTCCTTTTGATTCATCAATTGTGAGCATTATCTATTGATTTCATATTATGGTAGGGAAGAATTCTAGCATAATTGCTTGCTCCTTCCTTTCTCCATATCCTCCCAAATATATCACACTTTTTATAAGTTCATGTTCAGTAATTTAGTTATTGACTACATAAAGATGGTTTATTGCTGAATGAGTCAAGTTGTTGTTGTTGTTGTTAAGTGCTGTCGAGTCGTTTCCGACTCATGGCGACCCCATGCACAGCAGAACAAAACACTGCCCAAAACTGTGCCAGACCCACAATCCCTGCTATGCTTGAGCCCATCATCGCAGCCACCGTGTCAATCCATCTCATTGAAGGCCTCCCCCTCTTTCATCGACCCTCCACCCTACCAAGCATGACATCCTTCTCCAGGGAATGGTCCCTTCTAACAACATGA
>NW_006921593.1:654809-671745 GCF_000298275.1 Orycteropus afer afer
GCAAACGTTTCTGAATTATCTTCAGTAAGATCTTACTTGCGTGCGATATTAATGATATTGTTCTATAATTTCCACATTCTGTGGGATCACCTTGAATGAGTCAAGTAGGGTACTATAATTTCACTTTAAGCTTGTATATATCACTTTTTGCTTTTCCTGGAGATAATGACTTTGCATTTACTCATGTGATTATTTGATTGCTGTCCATCTCCTGTTCAGTCCATAAGCTCCATGAGGACAGGGCCATTCACCATTGTGTCCCTAGAATCCAACACAGTATCTGGACATAGAGAGTCTCAGACATGTTTACTGACTAAATGATGAGTGTCTCTATGCCTTTGCACATGCTATTCCCTTGGGAGCTCTGGTAGCATAGTGCTTAAGGCTCTTGGCTGCTAACCAGAAGGCTGGCAGTTCAAACCCACCATCCACTCCTCAGAAGGAAGCTTGGGAAATCTACTTCCATAGTGATAGTGCCTCAGAAACCCAAGGAAGGGTTGGTATGAGTAGGGTCCAACTCCCTGGCACATAACACCACCACCAATAACATTCCCTCTGTCTGGCATGATCTCCCCCTCCATCTTCTGCCAGCAAAGCTCTGCATCCTGCAGGAACTAGCTCAGATGCCACCTCCTTCAGGCCTTCCCTAGAACCCCAGGCAGAGTCATCGCTTCTGTAGCACAGTATACATGTGGTGCACATAACAATGAGCTTCAAATGTCTATAACCTTGAACTACTGAAGCTTGGACCTTATTGTACAGCTTGTTGCAGAGAAAATGTCAAGGTTTCCATAGTGTTTGCAATAAGGAAGCTGATCTCGAGCATGGGACCAACATGGAAACACTCTTCTCAGCTGAAAACCCAGAGTTCAGAGCACCTCTGTCATCAGAGCTTACCATGTGGAGCACTTGGAAGAACACAGAGTCTGCCCCAAGTACTACTGTGGGGGCATAGCTGACCCGTCAGCAGCAGAGTTGATATTGAGCCCGTGGAGAGACCAAGGCAATGGTACATCCTTAACAAATGACACCTAGTTCAGAGATACGCTTGCTCTTGTTGCCTGTATATCTCTGCCAGCACTAGGTATAGGCTTAAAAAGTGACTGATTTCCTGGCCTTGGATCCTGCACAACATTGCTTTGGACCAAGACACCCAAAGGAGGGATCGTGGATGCATGACAATGAGATCGACTGGTCCTGCCTCTACCACATCACCTGGAAGCACTGGCACTGTCGAGGCTCAGCTAAGGGGTCAGTTTGAGGAAAACACCCTGTGGGGTTGGGAGCTGTCCTCCTGGATGTGGTAATTGCATTGAACCCACAGGTGGTGCTGTGCAATGAATTACTTCATATGGTCCTTCTAGCCATAGTCTCTGTAACTCCCTCTAAATTACTGGGTGGGACTATGCAAATGAGGTGCTTATGGCCCACCAAGGGGATTGGATAGCTTGCTAACAATGTAAGCAAGGTGCATGGCATCCTTGTGGGGGTGAGACCATGCAAATAAGGTGCATGGAATCCTAATGAGGGGATTGGTCAGTTTTGCCATCTGAAAGCAGAGGGAAGACCTCATGACTACTAAGAATGAACCAGGAGTGGAGTGTGTTCTTTGGGCCTGGTGTCCATGCTGGGATCCTCCTAGACCCAAGAGACAAAGAGAAAGAGAGATGTGAGACAGAAGACAGTGAAAGATGATGGCAAGCAGTGGCAGAGAAATGGCGGCAACAGAGGCAGCAGAACCAGGAGACCATTAAGAGATGCACAGTAGGCTTCCTGGCCCACGGAACAAGCATGTTGAACTCCTTTGGGCAGGAAGCTTACTGGTAGAGCAGGGTACCTCTGGGGACTCGACAGAGCCATGTTCACTGACCCACGGAGCTACGAGTTGTAACACTTGCCTGAGAAAGTCTCAAACAGGGCACGGCAGCAGAAGGCCCTGAACAGCGCCCAGTGTCAGAGGCGAGAAGAAGCTGTCCTGATTAAGAACGATGTTCTAAGTTTCTGTTACTTCTAAGTGATCCTGATCCTGACTTGGATTCTGTTAGTTCCCTAATAAACACATAATCATGAGTATGGTCTGCGGGTTCTTTGTGGCCACAAATTCATTGAATAATTCATTGCAATGAGTTATTGAACCCAGCAGGAACCAGAGTGCCATGGAAGGATGGTGGGTGTCAGAATTGGTAAAAAAAGGTTGGAAGGCACAGGCATGTCTGACTTCTGCCTTATAGGGATCAGGCTTAGGCTGTTGATCTTGATTCTCCTTCCATTTGTGAAGTTAGAGGACGTTAAGGTTAAGCTAGAGGAAGTCAGACAATGCTGCCACCAAGCCATTTGTACAGGTGAGATCCTGTGCCCCAATAGCTAGAATTTTAGGGTCCAGGAAGCAAGGATTGACCACTCTCAAATCATCCCAAGTGACCCACTTGTGGAATGTGTGCTGTACCAGAGCTTGGACTCTTCCCAGGGGAAATATTTCTACTAGGAAACCCAGTAAAGGTCCCACTGAACTTACATCTATAACTGTTACCTGGGATTTCTTATGGATGGAATAGAAGGCAAAGGAGGAGTTATACTAACAGGGACAATTCTCACTGCTTATCCTGGGGAGCCTGGGTCGCTCAAGGTTCCACTGAGATGTCTCTTGGTGCATCTATGCCAGGAGATAAAGGTGAACAGGTAGCAACCATGGCCTGACAAAGGTGAGGCAACAAGAGGCTCAGATCCCTCAGGGATAAGGGCCTGGATCACCCTTGTAGGCAAGCAACTTAGACTAGCTCAAGTGCTGGCCAAGGTGAAGGTTATCTTGAATGAGTGCTACAGGAGGGAGATGAAGAATACTGATATGGACTCATGACCAGCCACAGCTGCAGCGAATGCAGCCTGTTCCAATGAGCCTCTGTATTAAGTCTTTTTATAGACTATGACTCAGCACCACAGTGAACTTAATATGGGGTGCAATGGATCTGTGTGGTACAAGGGGTTGCCTGGAGCAGAGCCTTTTTGGTGGCTCACCTCACTTCCCTTCAGTCTCCCTCTGATTTCCTCAGCAGCTGGGAGGTCAGTTATGTGCAAGCTCCACCACACTGAAAGTGTCCCACAGCATGTAATCTGTGTCTCTCCACTCTCTGGCTCAGGACCAACAACAATACCTGCTCAGTCTATGAGCAACCACCACCTACACTTGTGGGGAGTCAATACTCCCAAAAGGAACCCTCAACCATTGGAGCACAGGAGCTGGTGGACAACTGCTCTAGCCTCTTTCCTTCTGAAGGACAATTCTGGAAGGCATTCTGTACTCTTCTCAGGGGTCTACACAGAATCACGCCCCCACTACTGAGAGCAGTGGCCATGATAACACACCCTGCCTTTTCTCCTTCCCTCTAACACTCCCTCTGCTCCTTCTGTTTCCTGAGAAACCTCCCAAATGAACTCCCAACTCTGAGTTGGGAGAAACCCAAATTAAGATGCCTCGTAACCAAGGGGTCCTGGTGGAGGGGGTCAAGATGGCCAGGGTCGCAGGATGGGATCTTTCAGTGTTGATGGTGGTAGCTATTTACCAACCCATCTGAAAGAGACAGTCATACCTGTGTGTACTGGACACTGGATGAATGCCAGCTCTTGTTCCTACTTACGCCAAATTTTGGGTTTAGTAACACAAAATTCTGAGACTTGAGCAACTCAAGAGTTGACACAACTCTTTATGTATTCCTCAAGTTCTAAGATGAAACCCCTGCAAGGTGGTTGTCTGACTGGCTACTGCTTGACTCTTGTCCAGAGAGTACAAAGCAGAGACGTGGTCTTTCTTTTGCTCAGTGGAATTTCAGCCAGAAGATTTTGTGAGTTTTGCTTTGTGGTCAGCTGTGCCCAACATTACATTTGAGTAATAATGATGCTGACAATAGAAAAATATCACGTATGGGGCACTTACTAAATGCCTGGCAATCTACACACAGGCTCTTGTGCGTGTCTCCTGATGACACTTGGAGGTCATCAGGAGAGCTATCATCATTGCTACTTCCATTTTATTAACACGGAGATTGATGCTCAGAGAGGTTAAGTAGCTTGCCCAAGGTCACTCAGCAATGTCCCATTAGCAGAGCTAGTATTGAAGTCTGTACTTGTATTATCCCCCCACCCCACCTCACTTAGTGTGGCTGGTGAGCTCCAGCACCCCTCTCAGGCCTGGCACAGTGGCCAGCAGGGTCCTGCACCATGCATTCATCTCTGCATACCAGCTCCAGGGTAGGATGTCACTCAGAATACTGCTGGCCAGTGTCCACTTCTCAAACTAGTGTACATGCAGATGGGACCAGCCCCTGGCGTCCCCAGGAGACTAGGAGAGGCCTTGAACTCCACTCGGATCAGCTCTTTTCAATGCTGATTAATTGCTGTTGTTCTCTGGACATAATTTTCAGTGAGACAGGATCATTTGGGAAGCCATAAATACACATTCAGATGCACGTGATGGATAATAAACCTGGGCTCCGATGAGTGACTCCAGCCCCCATAAATCCTGGCTGCATTTTCTTCCCTGATGCCTGTAAATCTGCCTCCATCTCTGCCTTCCTCTCCCCTCCTCCTGGCGCCCCTCCCTGCCATCCATTATGCTGCAGGTGGGGCGTCTGACAGGCAGCCCCACATGCTGCCCTCCTGTCCCTCCCACATCCATCACATGACCGACCCCACATCCCACTGCGTCCTGTGGGTTTTAAGCCTCCCCTGTGCTTTTCTCAACAGCAGCCTCACCCACCAGGAGTTTCCTGCGCCTGCTCCTGTGCCTTGTGGACTACTGTCAACAAGCCAGACAAGGAGCAGAAAAACCTCATGGGGCCAGGCATCAGATACCATTGGGCTAAGTGGCTCTGTGGCTGAGAGGTTTAAGCTAAGTCCCTTCTCTGTAAGGGCCTCACTGCACTCCTCTGTAAGATGCTGTATTGGTTTCCTTGGATGCCATAATAAAGTACCACAGACTGAGTGGCTTACGACAGAAACTCATTCTCCCATCATTCTGGCCAAGAATCTCAAGTCATGTTGTCAGTAGAGACAGGCTCCCTCCGGAAGCTCTAGGGAAGAATCCTTCCTTGCCTCTTCCAGCTTCCGGTGGCTCCAAATGCCCCTGGGTTGTGGCTACATCAATCAGTCTCTGCCTTTGTCTTCAATAGCCTTCCGCTCTGTCTGTGTCTTCTCCTCTCTGGTGTCTTATAAGGACACTTGCCATTGGATTTAGAGCCCACTAGTGCAAGGAGCTCTGGTGGTGTAGTGCCTAAGGCATCTGCCACCAGAAGGTTGGCAGTTCAAACCCACCAGCCACTCCACAGAAGGATGACTGGGCAATCTACTTCTGTAAAGATCTATCATCTCAGAAACCCAAAGGGGGTCGCTATGAGTCAGAATTGACTTGACGTCAGTGAGTTTGGTTTTTTGGTTTTGGTGCAATCTAGGATGATCTCATCTTGAGGTCCTTAACTTAATGATGTTGACTAATACCTGTTTTCCAGATAAGGTCACACCCACAAGCTCTGGGAGTTAGAACATGGACATATGTTTTGGAGGGCCACCATTCAGCCCACTACCAATGGAGATAATTACACTGATTTCCCAGGACTGAATTACTCACAGTAATATGCCACATCAGAGAATGTCCCAAACCTCAGGGACTAACCCAGTACAAAGGTTTAATTTTGGTTCATGCAAAATGTGGGTCAGTCAGGCAGCCTTCCATCACCTTGGAACTTTATTATCTGGAACATGTGTCCCTTTAAGATTGCTGGGGCAGAAGAGAGGAGATGGAGAAATCCTCCTGGTTTGTCTGGCTTCAGCCCAGAAGTGGTTCGGGTCATTTCCACTTACATTCTATTGGCCAGAACTAGTCACATTGCCCCAGGCTAACCACAAAGGACACTGGGAAATAGAGACGCACCTGGTGCATCGGTGAGCTTTTCCCTTCCTGCTAGAGAGATCGTGAGTGTTCACTTAAACACAATGCACAGGAGAGGGCAAGAAAGGGCTCTAGCAGAGCCTCAAGATGTCAGAAATGAATCTAAAGCAGGATTGACTGGTGAAGGATTTATGCCCAGTTCACATCCAAAATGGCATCTGGTGGTTCCTGATTCATGGGAAGAGAGTTCACTTGCATGCCTCACAAGGCCCCATGCCTCACAAGGCCGCGCACCTGGGACTTTGTGCTAGCTCACTATCCCCCGTCCACTCCTCCAGTCAGCCTGGAAGGTCTCTGGGAAGCTCACGTTGCCTGAGATAGCTATTCCCAATGGTCAGGTGTGGGCTCTGTGGTCAGACATGCAGGGGGGGGCTCACTGTTGACTCACTCTGCACCCCCAAGAAAGTCATAGGTGCTTCCCAGCCTTCTCTGTAAAGTGGTGGTGGTGGTGGGGTAATGAGGTCATGATGAGAATTCCATGAGGCTTGTGCAGGGCCTGGGGCCAGCTTTCTCCAGGGTGCTCAGGGAGGGGGTGCACCCAAGGCTGCTTCCCTTTCCATGATACCAGGCAGGCTCCCTGAGGGCTGGGCTCTCCCCCCCTCCCCTGACACTCCACCACCCTTCCCCTAGCACCTCACAGGACACAGGGCCTTCCCCACCAATGGGGCTCCATTACTCAAAAGATGCTCCAGCCCAAAGCTGAGCCCTGCCTGCAGGAAGCCCGGCGTGATTTTGTCAGTTCTTGTGAGTGTGGGGAGAGGGTGGGGTGCCTTCTGTACTGTGACTGGACAGGGAGGAGGTAATCCAGCAGATAGGGATCGCCCACTGCTGGGCCACGTGGTTTCCCAGCTGGAACTGCCCACAGTCTGCCATCCTTGAGCACAGGAGCTGCTGGTCATGGGAAGGCAGGGAGCCTGAGACTCCAGGAGAGCAGGGCTGGGCGTGGCTGCATCAAACGGGCTCGGCGGCTCAAACGCACCAGCCACTCCTCAGAAGGAAGGCTGGCAACCTACTTCCGTAAAGATTTACTGTCTCGGAAACCCCAAGGGGGTCGCTATGAGTTGGAGTGGACTCGAGGGTAGTGAGTTTGGTTTGGTTTTGGTTTGACTATTAGGGCAAGGAATTCTGGTGGCGTAGCAGGTAAAGCATTTGGCTGCTAACCACAAGGTCAGCAGTTCAAAGCCACCAGCTGCTCCTCGGGAGGAAGATGAGGCAATCTATTACCATACAGATTTACAGCCTTGGAAACCCAAGGGGGTCACTATGAGTCAGAATCAACTCAGTGGCAGTGGGTTTTGACTATTAGGGGTGAGAGGGTGAAGACCCCCAGGGGAGTGTCCCCCCTGACTAGAAAGAATCAGCCTAAACTGTGGGGGCAGATGTTCAAAGTTCTAGTCTTGCCAGCTGCTAATTTAGCGTATGGCCTTACGCCTTTCCTGTTCAGGCCTCAGCTTGCTCATCTTTAAAATGGAGTATTACGGACTGAATTGTGTTCCTTCCCCCGCAATTATGTGTAGGAGTCCTAACCCGTATACTGTAGATAATGGAGCTCTGGTGACATAGTGGATAAGGCATATTTGGCTGCTAACCCAATTGGTTCAAACCCACCAGCCGCTCTGCAGAAGGAAGATGGGGCTATCTACTTCTTTTAAGATTTATAACCTTGGAAACCCAATAGGGGTCACTATGAGTCAGAATCAACTTGATGGCAGTGAGTTTGGTGAGATATATATATTGTTGTGTGTTGTTATATATATTGTTGTGTGTTATTATATGCCATATACACACACACACACACACACATATATACATAGGAGCTCTGGTAGCATAGTGCCTAAGGCACTTGACTGCTAACCAGAAGGTTGGCGGTTCAAACCCATAAATCACTCCTTGGAAGGAAGGTTGGGCAATCTACTTCCGTAGTGATACTTCCTTGGAAACCCAAGGAAGGGTCGCTATGAGTTGGGTCCGACTAGAGGGAACGTAACAACAACAACATATATATACATACATACATACATACATACAATCTCATTTGGGAATAAAGTTTTCTTTGTTATGTAAATGACATCATACCAGTGTAGGGTGTGTCCTGAACCTAATCACCTCTGAGTTATAAAGAGCAGCTGGGCCAAGCACATATGAGAGGAGAAGAGAACAGATGCCACTGAGCGTCACCAGGGAGCAAGGAGCGTCAGGGCTACAGAAGCGGGCACAAGGCTCTTCCCCAGACTTAACAGAGAGCAGTTAACCTATAGCTGGTGCCCTGAATTCGGACTTCTAGCTTCCTCTAGAAGAGTTGATGCCTTTGAGTTGGGGTGTTGGCAAAGAATACTGCAAGTCCCATGGACTGCCAGGACAAACAAACCTGTCCTGGAGGAAGTGCAGCCAGAACGCTCCTTGGAAGCGAGAATGGCCAGACTTTGTCTCATCTCCTTTGGTCATGTGGTCAGAAGGGACCAGTCCCTGGAGAAGGATGTCCTGCTGGGTAAAGTGGAGGGTCAGAGCAAAAAGGGAAGGCCCTCAATGAGATGGACTGACCCAGTGGCTGCAATGGGCTCAAGCACAGCAAGGATTGTGAGGCTGGCACAGGACCGGGCAGGGTTTTGTTTTGTTGTGCGCAGGGTCACTATGGGTCAGAGATGACTTGATGGCACTTGACAACAACAGCCCCCTAAACTGTGAGAAAATAAATTTTTGTTCTTCAAAGCCACCTACTTGTGGCATTTGTGTTACAGTAGCTAGAGAACTGTAACAAGGGGTCCTAACTGCTCCTTCCTACCTTCCAGGTGTAGCTGAGAAGCACTTGGGAACGGGCCAGTGGGGGGCTGGGGATGGGGATGGAGGGCATGGGAGCCAGAGGGACTCTCTGTTGGGATCTGAAATGCCGCCTTGGACCAGCTGTAGGTTGGGCAGTGACTCGGGCGCCTCACTGCTCCAGGCGGGGCACAGGGGGCAGCACTGAGCCCGAGAGGTACTCTTGCAAGCTCTCTCTCCCCCCCCCCCCCAAGGATGAAATCTGCTGCTTGTCCCGGATGGAACTCTCTTTTTCCATCTCTCATCCTCAAAAGCACCCCATAAAATACCAAAAATAAACACCATGCATGGCTTTCATTTGGGGAGAGCTGTCTTTCCGCTTTTATTACTTCTTTGCACGGCATACCGGCCTTTCATCTTTGCACACTCGGGTCAGTGACCCCAGGAGCTGGGCCAAAGGTAGTGCATCCAGACCTCTTTGGGCAAATGAAGACTAGCCTCCTTGAGTGATGGGGTAAGCACAGAAGGCTGCCTGGGGGAGGCAGGAGGCCCTGGGCCCTGGACCTGGGAGGATGAGTAGAAGTTGATCAGGGGAAAATGTGGGGATCAGGGGAGTATTCCCAGCAGAAGAACAGTATGTGAAGAGACGGAGGCAGGATGGTTTGGTGGGTTCAGGGAGCAACGGGGAGTCCATGGAGACTGGATGTTCGGGAGCCTGGGGGAGGAGACGAGGCCCAGAGACAGCAGTGGGCTGGGATGTGGAGGCCATGATGCCAGTCCAGGGAGCTGGGCTCTAACCTGAGGGCAGAGGGGAGCCAGGGAGAAATGCAAGAGGGGGTGGGTCTGGAGGAGGGGACATCCCAGACACCTATTCCAGGGCCAGCTTTCGTGGCAGAATCTCATCTTGTGTAGGTGGGGGTCTAGGGGTGGTGGCGTGGCTCTTCCTCACCCCCGATTCCACTTCCTCTTTGAAGCAAAGATAGTCTCAAACAAATCTGAAAGGAGCCTGCACATCAAATGACTCTAAAAAAATCAACATTTCCATGATTTTTGGAGAATTAATCAGGAACACATGTGCTCTATTTTTCATAAATTGCACAGGATCAAAAGAGAAGGAAAAACCTCTTAGGGTGAAAGATAGTGCGGGCCCCTTCACCAGGGCAGCACCCTACACTGCTCTCTCTGGGGGGGGCAGGCCTTCCTGCCATCCAGCATTTCCTGGGCACCTACAGGATGTGGCCCCAGGCTGCGGACAGGATGCAGAGGGTTTCAGACGGGAGGGAGCACTGGGAACTCACTGGGTGGTGGCAGTCAGTGTGACCAGTAACGGGGAGGGCAGGGGGCAGAAGCTGGGGTTGGGGGAGGCCAGAGGAGACCCCCAGCCCAGTCCTGAGTAGGAAATAGGACAAGGAACATTCAAGATGAGACCAGGTAGGTGAGCTGAGGACAGATGAGAACTGCTAGAGAAGTCAGATTTTCCCTGGAATTTCCCCCACAGCAATCCAGTCCCACCACCATAGAGGAAGGGGGATGGGAAGACTTGGAGGCAGAACCTTGATTCCAGCTTCCACTTGCTCACCTGTAAAATGAGAGTCAGAATGAGATGCTGGGGCCCTGTGGACAGGCAGGGCCTCACCTGCAATGCCTTCACCCCTGCTGTCCTTAGTTGGGGTCTGTCAGCCATCGGGGCTACAGTCAGGGCTGGGAGAGGGCAGGACACAGTCCCTCAGGCCTCAACCCAGCTGACGCCCTGCAAAAGCCCAGTGCTTCCACAGCCTCAGGTGACCTGTCCTCTCCGGTGTCCATCCTGGGGCAGAACGTGAGGCCAGGAGCCAGTCAAGTCGTGGTGCTCCCAGGCCCTCTAGGACCTCGTCCTCGAGAGCTCGCTCCCTGCCATGCCATCCCAGCCCCAGGGGCGTGCAGCACCCTCGCCCGTCGCCGGCGCACCCCCGCAGTGGGCGTCCTTCCAGCCTGCTGGGCGGGCCGGCGCAGCAGGCGACTGCAGGGACTGAGCTAATCCGGCTAGACTGGCTGCCATCTTGGCACGTCCCATGGCGCCTGGGGCCGAGGGAAGCTTCAAAAGGAAAATGAATGTCTCTTACCAGCAATTAGAGGAAATTACTTAGATAGGAATCTTGTTTTCTATCTCCTCATCCTTGTTTTTCAATCCCCGCCCTTTGATTTCGTTTTTCTGCGGGGATCCTAAGATTCGCTGAAAGCCCCGCTGCACGGCCGCGTAATTAGCGCAGGGCACACCTGGTGCGGCAGACTGGCTTCTGGAGGCTTCTTTGAGGCACTGCGCTTCAAACCCAGCCCTGAGGTCTTCCAGAGGGCTAAGGGTGGTGCCCCCTAGGTGGGCAGTCGTGTGTGGCCCTGGGCTCTGCCCTGATTGCTTTTCTGCTGCCCAAGGGGGTGACGCTGGGGCCACAGGCCCGATGGAGGTCACAGCCTAGGGGGGTGTCCTGGTGCTGTGGGGAGGAGACAGAAAGGTGGCGTTGGGGACAGCCAACATACTTCCTTTCTCAGCAGGGACCCTCTCAGGCCCCTGAAGTCCTACCTCCTCACCCTGGAGCTCAAAGCCCAGCATATCCATCCCCGCCAGCATCCCAGACCTTGCCCCCTGTCCCTATACCCCCCACCACACATCTCCCCACCTCAGCTGCCCAGATGCCTGGCTTGTCCCAGAGGTGACCCAGGCCTGGGCCTGAAGTCAGTGACATTTCCCTCTTTCCCTGGCTGACCAAATCCACCTCTTCCTTCCAGGTCCAGCCCTACCTCCCCTCCTCCAAGAGGTTCAGATCCTTCCCACTGGAACCGCTGGAGCCATGAGCACTAGGCCCAGGCTTCTGTCCTGATGCTATCACACTAATCAATTACTAGTCTCAAAGTCGGGGAGATGTGTTTCATCTCCAAGCCTCCTGCATTGGGCTTGGCCCAGAATGGGCTTTAAAACGCTTTTGCTTCAATAAAGGACACACAGGGACAATGATTCCCTGGATAAATGAATGAATGATGAAATGAATGTAGTTTAATGGAAAAGGTACCAAGAACAAGGCATCAAGAAACTAGACTCCTGTTTCAGTCACTGTGAAATGGGGCAAGTCACTTTATTTCTCTGAGCCTGTTTTCAACTGTGTAGAATGGGATTAATAGTTTTAGCACTACCTTCAAAACAGAATTGTAAGGATAAAAGAAAATAAAGGAGTTGAAAATGCTTTGCAATTGTCTTAAAGGGCCATGTGTCATCCATCCCCATGCTCGACCATCCACACTCACGCATCCATCCATTCATCCACCCATCCACCCACCCATCCATATACTCATCTACTCATCCATTCATCCATCCACCCACCAACTCACACATCCATCCATCCACCCATCCATCATCTACCCCTCCAACATCCATCCATCCATTTACCCACTAACCCATCCATCTGATCACCTCTCCATCCTCTCATCAATTCATTTAGCAACACCTCACTGTGTGCCAGTCTTATCCTGAGGACTGGGTGACAAAGAAAGGTCAAGGGCAAGACTTGCCCTCCAGGCCTCTGCTGTCCCAGGAAGAGGTTACCAGTAGTAACAGAGAGGTGCAGTCAGGAGCTGAGGGGAGAAGGCAGAGAATGGTTTCAAGAGTGAAGCCCCAAGCTACTGCTACTTCTTACCCCACCAGTGCAGCTGTTCTTCTCAAGCTCAGCTTGCTTTTGGAAGTCCTGTTATTGTTGTGAGGTGCCGTTGAGTCGGTTCCAACTCATAGTGACACTCTACAACAGAGCGAACACTGCCTGGTCCCGCGCCATCCTCACAATCATTGCTATGCTTGAGTCCCTCATTGCAACCACGTGTCAATCCATTTCATGAAGGGTCTTCCCTTTTTCAGAGCTTCTACTTTACCAATCATGATATCCTTCTCTAGTAACTGGTCCCTTCTAACAGCATGACCAAAGTACGTAAGATAAAGTCTGGCCACTCTCCTTAGCAAAGGAGCATTCCAGCTGTACTTCCTCCAAGAAAGATTTGTTCGTTGTTCTAGCAGTCCAAGATGCATTCAGTATTCTTTACCAACACCGTAACTCAAATGTATCAATTCTTCTGCTGTCGTTTTTATTCATTGTCCAGCTCTCACATGCATACGAGGCTACTGAAAATACCATGGCTTGGGTCAGGCACACCTTAGTCTTCAAAGTGACATCTTTGCTCTTTAACACTTTCCAGAGGTCTCTTGCAAAAGATTTGCCCAATGCAATACGTTGTTTGATTTCTTGACTACTTCTTCCGTGGGCATTGATTATGGAACCAAGTAGAATGAAATCCTTGACAACTTCAACATTTTCTCCATTTATCATGATGTTGCTTATTGGTCCAGTTGTGAGGATTTTTGTATTCTTCATGTTGAAGTATAATCTATATGGAAGGCTGTAGTCTTTGTTCTTCATCAGTAAGTGCTTCAAGTCCTCTTCACTTTTGGCCACCAAAGTGTGTCATCTGCACGTTGCAGGTTCTCAGTGAGCCTTCCTCCAGTCCTGATTCCATGTTCTTCATATATTCCAGCTTCTCAGATTGTTTGCTCAGCATACAGCTTAAATAAGTATGGTGAGAAGATACAACCTTGACACACATTTTTCCTGATTTTAAGCCACACAGTATCCCTTTGTTCTGTTTGAATGACCGCCTCTTGGTCTATGGACAGGTTCTGCTTGAGCACAGTCAAATGTCTGGAATTCTCTTTCACTACAATGTTATCCATAATTTGTTATGATCCACACAGTTGAATGTCTTTGCGTAGTCAATAAAATACAGGTAAACCTCATTCTGGCATTCTCTGCTTTCAGCCATGAGCAATGATAGCTCTCATTCCAGGTCCTCTTTTGAATCTGGCTTGAACTTCCCTGTCAATGTACTGCTGCATTTTGCATTATCTTCAGCAAAATTTTACTTGTGTGTTATATTAATGACATTGCTTGATCATTCCCACATCCTGTTAGATCACCTTTCTTTGGAATGGGCACAAATATGAATGTCTTCCATTTGATTCATTTGATTGCCCAGGTAGCTGTCTTCCAAATTTCTTGGCATAGACTAGTGAGTACCTCCAGCACTGTGTCAGTTTATTGAAAATTTCCACGGGTATTCCGTCAATTCCAGGAGATTTTTTTTTTTTTTTTTCCAACTTCTTCAGTGGAGCTTGGACTTCTTCCTTTAATACCATCAATTCTTGATCATATTGTACCTCCTTAAATGGATGAACATTGGCCAATTCTTTTTGGTACAGTGACTCTATATTTTTTCCATCTTCTTTTGATGCTTCCTACAATTGCTTAAATGTTCCCCCATAGAATCCTTCAATACTGCAATTCAAGGCTTGACTTTTCTTTTCTTTCTTTCTTTCTTTTTTTTTCAGTTATTTCAGCTTGAGAAATGTGGAGCATGCTTTTCCCTTTTGAATTTCTAACTCCAGGTCTTTGCACATTTCATTATAATACTTTACTTTGTCTTCTCGAGCTGACCTTTGAAATCTTTTGTTTAGCTCTTTTACTTCATCAGTTCTTCCATTTCCTTTGGATACTCTCCATTCAAGGGCAAGTTTCAGAGTCTCTTCTGACATCCATTTTTTATCTTTTCTTCCTCTCTTTACTTCTTAATGACTTTTTGCTTTCTTCCCACAACGTGTCTGGTTTTCAGTCATTGGTGTTCAGTGCATCAAATCTATTCTTCAGATGGTCTCTAAATTCAGATGGGATATACTCAAGGTTGTAGTTTGGCTTCCATGGACTTATTTTAATATTCTTCTTCAGGAAGTCCTAGGAGAGCAGAAACATTTCTACCAGGAGCCCAGTTAGGAGGGTACATGGAGGGCATGGACATGAGGTAGAGGAGAGGAAGCAAGAAAACCCAGGCACAGGAAAATTAAGAAATTTGACCAGACTATATCATTACAGAAGTAGATTGCCCCATCTTCCTTCCAAGGAGTGGCTGGTGGGTTTGAACCAATAGCCTTCTGGTTAGCAGTCAAATGCCTTGGCACTACGCTACCAGAGCTCCCATTAGGGAGCTACTGAATTGGGATGTGGACCCAGAGCCATGTTCTTCACCCCTGCCTTATACTGACTGACTGACAACCTGGCCTGAATGGGTCCTCAAGACAAGAGTCCAGAAAGCCTTTAATAAGTGGCTGTCTAACATCTGCTTACACACACATGTCTCATGCCAAGAGACGTGCTGCCTTCCTGATAGCGAGACTGACCTATGAACAGCTCTGACTTTGAGATGCTCTTTCTTGGACCAAGGGTGTATGCTGGCCCTCATTCTGTCCTCTGGACCCTATGTGCTCTTGCTGTCCTGAAATGTTCCTGCAGAAATTTGAAGAGAGGAGTGGTGTCCCTGAACCTTATCTGGGTAGCCCTGTGTAGCCCTTCCTCTACCCAGACCCTCACCTCCCAGCTGTCAGACTGGCAAAGAAAGCCCAATGCATAGCCGAGGCCACACGAGAGCGAGGGATGTTCCTGGGGCTCAAAGGAAGGAAAGTACCTGTAGCTTTCATTTGGGGACCCTAACCTCACCCCTGGCCTTGTCCTAGTCCTTCTAAACATTAAATATCACCCTCTCCTAAATCCTTATTAATTTACTTATCATAATTAAATCATCATCTTCAATACATTCGGTTTGAGAAGTGGCCATAGCTAGGTCCTTTCTCCTAACAGTTACCTTTTAATGACCTTTTTAAAAGACCCCTCCCATTTTACACACCTCCCAGAACTTCATGGGGTGGGCAGGTGGGGGTGAAACTCACCCAATGGTTTGCTCTAGTCTGTTCATTCCAGCCCCAAAAGCTGACTGTCAATACTTCAGAGATGTTGTAGTCCAGTTGATATCTTGAAATCAGCTACAGGGAGAGTATTTACACCATGAGAATTGGCAAATACTATGTACGGGTGCTCCCTCCCCGCAGAGACTGCACCACACAACTGAAACTGCTCCTGTTCTCTCCCCTCCCCTTGAACTCTTAGCAGCCAAAGGGAGTGGACAAGGTCTGCCTGACCTCAGAGACTGCAGTCCCTCCAAGAGGCAAGTGGGCATCTGCAAGGGACTTGCCAATGTGAGCACCCGCTCTGTGCACACATTGTCCCTTGCTGTGTGCAGCAGTCTCCCAGGAGCTGCAGGGGATTCGAGGATGCAGCCACTCATCTTTGAGCAAACAGAGTTGAACACTACTGTCGGCCAGGCCCTGATCGGGGGGCATGGGAACTTAGTGACGAGACTGCTGCTGTCCTCTGCTGGCTCGTGGGGAAGATCTACACTGTGTCACATATATATATTTCAAACATTATCTCATTTAATCCACACAGCACCTGGGCCCGTTTCATAGATGAGAAAACTGCAGGGCCTGGGAATGCCAAGTGAGTAGTCTAGGTCTGTCCAACTCCAAAGACCCATGAGTTACACACACACACACACACACACACACAAGCATTTTTTCCCTTTCTGACTTTCACTGAGGCTCTGAGAGGAAGCCTATAAGTCCTATATTCATACAAGGACACTAAAGCTCAGAGAAGTTGACTTGCTCAACTTGTAAGCATGGATGGAAATGCAGAACTCTCACCCTTAAGCCCTGGGAGTGGTGCAAAGTTAGACTCACTTCGGTGAGGCCTTGATTTGGGAGACCTCAGTTCTCATCTCAGCTCCATCCCGGAGATGACTTGGGACAAGTCACCCTTCACCGTCTAAGCCATTCTGCCTCTCAGCCCTACCCTCCCTCTGAGCTCTAGACCCCAGTACCCCTGCCTCCTGGTGTTTCACCATGAGAGTGTCTCATGGACACAGCAACTTAGTATGTTCTAGACAAAACCCTATTCCTCTGTTTCTTCATCAGTAAAGTACAAATGCAATATTTTCTATGTCACTAGTTATTGTGAGGATACAATGATATATTTCCTGTGGGTCCATCAGATAATCAATAAATGTTAGCTATTAATTAGATGGGAACATGTTTCCCCTGTTCATCTGGCAATGGTGCCTGTGCACATAGCCCAGTCCCAGAACACTCAAGATCCAGTGATCACTTTAAGTCCACACCAGTTCACCCATCAGAGTTGACATTGATAGGCGTTTGGTGGATTAAAGATGGCTATCAACTGTCACTCCCATGTTGTTGTTGTTGTTATGTGCCGTCGAGTCGGCCCCGACTCATAGCGACCCCTCCTTGGGTTTCCGAGGCAGTATCACTACGGAAGTAGG
>NW_006921593.1:675135-684246 GCF_000298275.1 Orycteropus afer afer
AATCTGTAGGTTCTCTTTTGACTCTTTTGTAGAAGTCTTTGGAGGCACATAAAAAATTGATTTTTAGAAGGTCCTAGTCATCTGGTTTCTTCTTCACTTGCAAGCTTTTAAAACCTCAGGCTCTACTCAAGGAACCAGGATGTAGAACAGAATAAGCCACCACGTTTTGGGACAGTTTTTTATGCAGCAATATGTAACTATTTGTGATATTTATAAATATTTCTAAGCATTTACTGACTGTGTTTTTTTGTTTTGTTTTAAGATTAACCTTTCTACACTGAAGAACAGGGCTCAGGAAACCTCAGCCCCCAGGCCAAATTCAGCCTGCTGCCTTTTTGGTACAGCATGAAAAGGAAGACTATTTTTTACATTTTTAAGTGGTTGGAAAAAAATCAAAAGAATATTATTTTGTGACTCATGAAGATTCTATGAAATTCAAATTTCAGTATCCGTAACTAAAATTTGGATACTGGAGCACAGTCATGTTTGTTCATTTACATATTGTCCATGGCTATTTTCAAGCCATGATGGCACAGTTGAGTACTTGTGACAGAGACCATATGTCCCACAAGGCCTAAACTATTTACTAGCTGGCCCTTTACAGAAAAAGTTTACCAATCCTTGCTGTAAAACTTTAAATATGTATCACCTATTTTGAACTTGAAACCCAGCATAAAATAATTTCTGTGTTTCTGAGCATTTGTTTTCTAGTCTGCTAAGGAAATAAAACCACTGTAGCCTTTTTTTTTTTTTTTTTTGCTTACTTATTTATTGAATTAAAGGTTTGGAAGCTTTAAGAAGAGTAAATATGCCTGGACGATGTGCAAAAATCTGACATATTATGGGTGAGATGCTAAGAAATATTTGAGAAGAGATTTGAATGAAACTCCATGATGATGGGAGGAACGAGGACCTTGAAGAGAGTGAGGATTGAAAATGGAGCCCAGCTGGACAGGGACACTCTCTGAGGCCCAGCTGGCACTTCTGCAGCCTGCCTCCTCTTCTTCCTCTCAGTCTGCCCTGGCCAGTGCTGCAGACCTCATTTCTCTCTACTAGAAGCCTACCCTAGCCATCCTTGTGCCCACTCCCCACTGAGCCCACTGCCTGTCTGTCTCCCAGCCTCCTTGTCTACCAGAGCTCTCTCAGGCTCTTGAGTCAGCCCAGTGCCCACATGGCTCCAGCCAACCAACATTACATGGAACAGAAGAGCCTCCCCGCTGAGCACAGTCAACCCACAGCATCCTGAGATCTGATAACAGGTTGAAGTCCTCCATGGATCCCATGCTCTCTCCACCTCCCCTTTGTCCTCCCAGCTCCCTTTTTCTGCCTGGAAGTCAAGGTCAAGCTTGAGAGCCTCTCTTCTCTGAAGCTTTCCCTCATCCAATCCCAGGGAGTGGGCCAGCCTCCACTCCCTTATCTCTGCTCTCCTGGCTATAATATCCCACCTGCCAAGTCATACTTCGAGATCCACTTCCTCGTTGAGCTGCTCCCTGGGCTTTCGGAAGCACGTTAAAGGTAGCAACGGGGTCTACTCACCTTTGGGCCCCCAGGCGAGGCATCAGGATCCATCTGCTGAATGAAGCCTTCCCCACAGCCCTTACAGAGCATTTGGGTATCAGAAATCCCTATGCTGTAGGGGCTACAGAGTGTGTGACTCTGATATAGCACCCACACCCCACCAGCCAGGATGAAGAGTA
This sequence comes from Orycteropus afer afer, assembly GCF_000298275.1. Taxonomy (NCBI): domain Eukaryota; kingdom Metazoa; phylum Chordata; class Mammalia; order Tubulidentata; family Orycteropodidae; genus Orycteropus; species Orycteropus afer. The sequence continues at coordinate 676,833 of NW_006921593.1, forward strand.
CAGAGAAATCAGGCCCCCTTAGCTAGTGGGCTCCGGTGGTGTAGTGGATAAGGTATTTGGCTGCTAATTAGAAAGTCATCAGTTCAAACCCACTGGCTTCTCTGCAGAAGGAAGACGGGGCAATCTACTTCCATAAGGATTTATAGCCTGCCTCAGAAACCCGAGGGGGCTGCTGTGTGTCAGAATCAGCTAGATGGCAATGAGTTTGGTTTTGGTTTTAACTAGTGAGCGCATTCAGGACCTGCCCGCTGCTCCCCTCCCTTTCACGGGCTCTGGCACTGCCTCTGGGCAGGCAGGAGTGACAGAGCCGCTGCCAGTTAACAAGCCTGGCACTGAAATCCAGGTTCTGGGAGAACAAGAAGGCCATTCAGGGTGCAGGCCGGGCAGGCCTGCTGTCCAGGTGCATGATCTCACCACGTGGAAACCCAGAGGCTCTGCCAGAGGCCTCATAAAGCTTTTGATGACCCAGCATGCAGGATGCAAATCACAGGCCACCAAGCCTCCCAGGGCCTGGCTGACACACCACTCCATGGACAAATGTTCGTACCAGTGGAGGTGTCCAGACAGAGGCCCGTAGGGAGTTGGGGAACTGAAGGATGCATGGCAGATAGTCAGAGGTCCACCCTGGAGAGCAAACCTAGGTCAGACAGGGTCTGACCAAGTGTCCTGTGCACCTGGTGGGGCAGGACGACCCAACCCTTGGGCCCCTCCCCGGGACATGGCAGCTGGTGTATTTGGTCAGTCTACTTTGGCAAAGCTGGCTGTGACATCAGGCAGACATGCATTACCCCAGGCCAGTGGCCATGGCACCCTAGGCCCAGTGGGGTGCTGGAGTAAAAGGAAATCACTCCCAGCTTATCCTGGGTCTCTGGTGGCTGCCAGCTCCCTGGGTGAAGGGTTTGGCCAAGGGGAAGACATGGAATCTGCCAGAACTCCTTGGCCTGCAGCTTGCTGGAGGCCCTACTTTTCCATGCACTCATAGGGCATGGCCTGGACTGGGCATATCATTTAATCCCATCTTCAGAGTGAAAGTCAGATGAACCAAGAAGCCAGGCTGCTGCCCGCTGCCCTCTCAGTGTCCCCCCTTGGCTTCCTTCATAGAGTCGTAGCCTGCAGCCTCTGGCTTTGCCAAATACTCCTAGAGCAGACATCCGGGAGTTCATGGGCCTCTCACTACACCTGGCACTGTGTCTAGTCGGCCTCTGTTACCCGCTGTGTAGCTGACAGCATAGGCCTCCCACCCGTTCCTCACAGGGACAGCCATGCCACAGTGCCTGTGTGGGCCCGCACACCCCATGGCATGCCCCGGGCTTTTGAGATAACCACCAGCCCTGGCTAGAGGCCCCAAGGCCCTGCATCTCTGACCCTGGTAACCTCGCTCGGCCTTGCTGCCCGCCCGCCATGCTTGGCTTCCCACCAGGTTGTCTGGTGCCTCTCAGCTCCTCCTGCCCTGGCATGCCTGACTCACTGATGCTTGCCGGCTGGCTCCCTTCACCCCCAGCAGCGATGGCCCCCCGAGACTCCATGGAGCCTGGGTCATGGGCATTTATGGATTCATCCGTTGCTCTCTGACATGAGACATTCTGGTTCCCAGTGTCCAGCATGGGCCTAATCCAAAGGGGGCACACCCAGGTGGTTGGAAAAATGACTGAGTGCCTTTAGGAAGTCTCTGGTTGGCAGGGAAGCAGCCTGGCCACAGTACTGGGCATCCTTGGCCCTTGCGTAAGTGTCTTAGTTTCTCCGAGCATCATTTCCTCTTCTGCAGATTGATATTAACATCCGCTGCCCCACAGAACGGCATGCTCAGGCAAGACTGATAAGATGTTCAAATCACGGGAGAACTGGAAGACAGCTGGGGGCTTGGCGGGAGTGCATGGGAAGGAAGGACACAGGGAACAACTACCGGGAAGAAGTGCAAAGAGAGCTGTTACATTGTGGAGAATTGTAGTCAAGGTCATGAGACAAATGTGTATGAACTGCTGTATGGAAAACGAATTTGCTTTGTAAACTTTCACCCAAATCACAATAAAAATTGGGGGTGGAGAAAAAAAAGACTGATAAGAGGTTCAGAGCAATCAGCCACGGGAAACCTCAGGCCCAGGCCCAGCACACATGGTTCCCAATAAATGTCTCTTCCTCCTTCAGCCGCAGACCTCTCCTGTCACCCCTTAGGTGCCCCTCTTTCCTTCAGTCCCAGGACAGCTATAACTCCCCTTCTTTCTAGGCCTTTGTGTCCCAGGCCAGCCCCACCACAAGCTGCACAGTGTTCTCAGGAGCCGTTCAGTCTTGAGTTCTCTTGAGAAACTCATGTCCTCCAAGCCCAGGCCCCAGAGAGCTGCCCAGAGCCAGGAGCTGGAGCCCCGCGGCAGGCTATGGGGAGGGCTCTGGCCCCAGAGTCCACAGCCCTGGGTTCTGGGGTCCACTTTGTCACTTCCTGCCTGTGTGTCCAAAGGTCAGCTGATTTTCCTCTCTGAGCCTTAGCTTTGCCATCTGTAAAACGGGCAGGTGGTGGCAGGCCTGAACCCAAGGGCTGGGTAGGCTGTCAATGGCTATGCACTAGGTGGCCCAGCACCCCTGCACTTGGAACTGGGAGCTCACTTCTCACTGGAAGGTCTGTGCAGAGATGGCTCCTTCCAAGAGTGTCTGGCCAGCGACCAGCCCCAGCCCCCAGCCAGGCCTGTTCTGGGCCCAGCTTTACCCCATAGTCCCCATACGGGGCAGTTGGTTTCTGGGTGCCTGTCCGCCTTTGCCTTCCATTTGGATGTGCTCAAGTCGGCCCAGACCCCCAGCTTTTACCGCTGAGTCACGTACTGGGGAGCACTGGGACAGTCTGGGGTAGGGCAGGAAGGAGAAGAACCAGCAATTACCGGTCTGATGAGGGCATTTTGGGGAGGGGGTGCTCCACTGAGTGACAGGCCCTCAGGAAGGAGCAGGTGCTGGCATGGCACAGAGGCCTGAGGCTGCCCTGGGGACATAAGCCAAACAGCCTGCCTGCTGATGACCTGGTGGTGGCGGTTTGGGTCAGAAACGGACATTTCCTATGGCCCCGCCATTCCCTGGGGCTGCCTGGGCTCCTGATGGTAGGTCTGGGTCACTCGGAGGCCATGAGGAGGGGTAACGTCCTCCGGGCCGATCTGGAGAAAGCTGTAAATCGGGCTTTGCCAGGCAGGCCCCTCCACACTGTGTCTGCCTCCACCTGAGACCTCCAAGGGCTCACACAGTCTGTCTACCGCCCTGGATACAGAAGCTAAGACAAAGCCTTCTTCCCTCTGGTGCCCAGCCCCTCCTCCCCTCCCCCACCCCCAGGGGCACCCGGGCCTGAAGGAATGGGAGGATACTTTGTGGTCCTTCAGGTGAGTACGCCTGAAGACAACGTCAGTCAAGGACACAGATCTCCACCCTGTGCCAGTCAGTGAAGGCCTCACTCTTGCCAGGCGCTGGCTGTCCCTAAGTGCTTCATCTCTGATGCTCATGCCAACCCCAAGAGGACGGGAGCTGGCACTGCCCCACTTCATAGATGAGAACATGGAGGCACTGAGTGAGACGGGAGGTCCCACAGTAAGTACTGGAGTCAGGACGTGAGCTCAGACCAGCTGCAAAGCCTCTGCCTGAGTCACCAGACACACCATCGTGAATGGAGGGTTTTGGCTGAAGGTAGGTCTATCAGCCACATTTTGCTCAGTTTAGTGGTTACAAGTATGGGTTATGGAGTCTGAGTTCAAATCCCAGCTCTGCATCCTATTGGCTGTGTGACCTAGGGTCAGTGTCTTCCCCTCTCTGGGCCTCAGTTGCCTGTCTGTAAAGTGTACGCAGTAATAGGAGCTACCTCACACGGTTGCTAGGAGTTTACCTGTATGAGTTTACACAAATCACTTCTCATGAGTGCTCAGTACATATCATACAGGGTGTGCTCTCTGTTTTTTTTTTACAGGAAACTGAAACTTAGAGAATCATTCAGCCAGTAATTGAGGCAGCCAGAACTCCCATTTAGTTTTGTCTGTCCCAAAGTTGAAGTTTTAGCCCTGTGCACAGGCTCCCAAGAGCCAAGGGAGGTCTCGGGGAAGCCAGAAGGAGCTCTGGTGGTATAATTGACAAGGCATTTGGCTGCTAACCAGAAGTCAGAGGTTCAAACCCACCAGCAGCTCCGTGAAAGGAAGATGGGGCAATCTTCTTCCTTAAACACTTACAGCCTTGGAAATCCAATGGGGGTTTGCTATGAGTCGGAATGGACTCGTGGGCAATGAGTTTGGATTTTTGGTTTGGACAAGCCAGAGGCGGGTGAGGCTGCTCAGCTGTCAGTAGATGGCGCTGTGGGGCCACAAGGGCCACCCTTTCTGCACTTGCACAGCACTGGTCACACACAGACTCCAGGACCTACCGTCCCAGTCAGGTCCTGCATCTGGTGCTACCCTGGGAGGGAGCTACCACTAGCTACTATTTCCCTAATGAGGAGTATGAGGCCCAGAGAGGTTAAGTCACTGACCTGAGGTCACTTAGCCCTAAGAGACAGGTCTCAGATGCCCTCACTGAGATTCCCAGGCCTGCCCTCATGCCACTCACCCCTAAGAGGCCACAGTTACTCTCTGGAACTTCATGGAAACTGGTTGCATCCCCACCCTCACCCCACTCCACAGGGTGGACATTCCACTGACTCTGAAGCCGCCAGCTTTGAAGTCACAGCTAAGCCCTGGCTCAGGACAGGTCCACTGGGCTCTGCCTCTCAGCCCTGTCCCCAAGCCCACGCCTGCTGGCCCATTGCAGTCCAGTGTCCTCATGGCACAGACGGATGCAGGCCCAGAAGGTCAAAGCAAAAGTAACCACAATCCCTAAGGAGCCCTCAGATCCCCCCCGACTTGCCACGGCCTTGGAAGTCTACCTTCTCATCACCACCCAAGGTGGTAACACCACATGTTAATCGCATTGCCACACACACAGGGACATCTATCACCCCAATGACAGCTCCTGGGTAGGAATGTGTTCCTGACCATGTGCAGGGATATGAGGGACAACAGATGAAGGGACATACAGAAAGGGGGAAGGGATGAGACAGGAAAGGCATTCTCCTCCAGACCTCTGCTTCCTCAGGGCTTCCCAAGGCAGTGTGCCCCACAGTGACCCATACGGTCCTTCTGCCTCAGCCTGTTGCTGGCTGTCAGATTCTGGCTGGGCCACACCGAGGCCAGGCAGAAGAGGGAGGCAAGGGGACATCCACTGTGTGCCAGGCAACACGCCAGATAGTTCCTGTGCCTTTATTTTTCTGCCCTGAGGCGTGACCCTGGTTGTAAAAGTCAGTCTGTCACATCCCTTCCCCGTGGCCAACCACCTGACATACACATCCCCAGCCATGAGAGACCATGTTCCACCAAGAGGCCTGTCCCCTGTGATGGCCCAGGCTGACAACAAATGCTTCCTCAGAGCGGTCCAAAGGTGAGGTCCCTGCCTTCTCTGCTTCTGGGGTGCTTGAGGCCACCCCACCTTTCTGCCCAGGATGGGGATTTGAAGACAAGAAGGTCCCCACCCTGTCCTCATGGGCTTACAGGACTCTGTTCCCAGCCTCCTCCTCACCCGCCAACTGGCTCCTCCTCCTTGGGCTTGTCTTTGTCTCTTTGTCCTCCTGGAAGTGGGGCCCAGTCCCTCTGGGGTGAGCAAGACCACCCTTCCCCTTGTCCTGGTGGAGGCAGCTCTGTGACTGTAGCTTCAGATACCGTGAGCTCCTCTGGCCACCGTGTTCCACTGCTAAGTGACTGACTGTTGGGCAGTGGGAGCTGCTGACCCCAAGGCGAGAGCCTGGGCATTGCAATGCTGGTGGCCTTTGCCTCGGTTGTCCATCCGGCTGAACCAGGGATGATGACTCACCATGCAATCTGTTTCACCCTCATCAGGTAACCACAGGAAAAGCATGACAGCAGAGGCTAATTTGAAATTGCTGGATGAACTCTCATAGGAGGTAATGGCAACTGTGACAGTGCCTTCCCTCTCAGGTGGCACCCAGAGCACGTCATACCTGTGTGAGAGCACGTCATACCTGTGTGAGAGCACCAAACCCACAGACTAATCCCAGTGTTGGCTGGGAGATGCTGGGCAGAGAGGGCGGGTGAGTCAGGGCAGGCCCTGGGCAGGCACCGGAAAGCACCAGGTGCCATATGCCATGTGTGATGCCATGCCGGGGGAACCAAGAGACGTCTGAATCTCCCAGGAAGACCAACTCTGAGCATATGTGCTTGCCAGGCCACAAACTCCCATGTGACTAGAGCCTGTCTGTCTGTTATTGAGCAGTCACACTCTCTTGGCCCCACCTACATATGTGAGGCTCATGATGGAACCTCTTGGTCCAAGGAGATTTGGACTCAAGACTGAAAGCCAACACATTGGAGGAGGCACGTGGGTTCCAGAACTTTCTCGCTCAGAGTGCTCTCACACAGCCTGTGCTGCAGGCTATAGCTCTTCCCAGACCTCAGTGATCCCCACTCTAATTCCATGATTTGCACCGGAAATATTGTTTACATTAACATTTTTCCTTAAATCAACTCATATAGGTACGTTTATTTATTTTTTATTGTGATGTGGGTGAAAGTTTACAAAGCAAATTTCCAAACGGCAGTTCCTACACATTTTGTTTCATAACACTGATTCGCTGATTGCAATCCCACTTCCTCCCATAGTTACCTTTTCCCTGTGTCCTTCCTTCGATGTAGTCTTGCCCTCTGAGCTGTCTCCCTGTGCAAATGCTGCCCTTCTGATCTCCCATGGTTGACTGTCCTAAGGAGTGTACCCACCTGGTGTTAATATTCACCTTGTAGGCCTGTCTATTGTTTGGCTGAAATTTTAGCCACGGGAGTGAATTTAATTTCAGACCTGGAGGGAAACTAAGGGTCATAGTCTCCAGAGTTTTACCAGTCTCTATCAGACCAGTAAGTAAGCCTGGTCTTTTTTTTTTTTTATGATTTTGAGTTTTGTTCCACACTTTTCTTCCGCTCTTTCCAGGATCTCCAAGTTTGATCTCTTTCAGAATGGGTGACAGTGGTAGCTAGGCACCATCTAATTCTGGTCTCAGGGTCATGTAGGCTGAGATGCCCATGGCCCACTAGTCCCTTGGACTAATTATTTCCATGCATCTTTGGTTTTCTTCATTCTTCTTTGCTCTGGACGAGGACAGACCCATCATTGCACCTAGATGGCCACTTGCAAGCTTTGAAAACCTGTTCTGGTTCCCTAGTACCGTTCTGACAAGAATATATACCACAAATGGGATGGCCCTAACAAGCAGGAGTTTATTCTCTTACAATTTGGAGGCTTTGAGTCCGAGTTCAAAGTGCCAGGCTCTAGGGGCTGTATGAAAACCCCTTGACCTTGGGCTTCAACTCTGCCTCTTGCTCCCAGCCCACTGGAGCTAGAGGCGTTTCTTCACTCAGAC
>NW_006921593.1:684346-685823 GCF_000298275.1 Orycteropus afer afer
CCAACCTTCCTTCCGAGGAGTGGCTGGTGGGTTTGAACCGCCAGCCGTCTGGTTAGCAGTCAAGTGCCTTAGGCACTATGCTACCAGAGCTCCTGAGACATCTATTTCCACTTCCTTTCAGTCTAGGCTCACCCTGTGACTGCTTACTAAGTAGAATTCAGTGGACGTAACCCTGTGCTAGTTCCAGTCCTTGCCTTTGAGAAGACTGGCAGCTTCTGCTTCTTCCCTCTCAGAACACTTGTTCTTGTAACACTCCTCTTGGGACCCATACATCATGTTAGAAGAAGCTCAAAACATTTATGAGGCCACACATGGGTGCACCCATTGGTAGCCCCAACCAAGGTCCCAGCCAACATCCAGCATCAATTGCCCACATGCGAGGGAGTCATCGTTAATGTGCTAGCCCAGTCAAGCCCCAGATGATGGCAGCCTCAACCAACGTCACACGAGGGAGAAGAACCTCCCAGCTGAGCACAGTCAACCCACCGAGTGACAAGATTTAATGAAATGGTTGTTGGTTTAAGCCACTAAGCTTTTTTTATTTTTAATTTTGCTGTTGTTGTTGAAAATGCACACAGTAGAACATACACTAATTTGCCACATGCACAATTCATTACAGTTACATTCTTCAAGTGGTGCACCCATCCTCACTCTCCTTTTCCAAATTATTCCTCCTCTATTAGCTTGAACTCACTGCCCTCTAAGTTTCTTCTCTAACCTTTCAAGTTACTGTTGTCAGTTTAATCCCATGTAGATAGTTCTTTAAAAGCTCAATGCTCAAGGCAGACACTCTTTATTAAATAGGCTAAACTACTGTTTGGTTTAGGAGCTCTGGTAGCGGAGTGCCTAAGGCACTTGACTGCTAACCAGAAGGCTGGCGGTTCAAACCCACCAGCCATCCTCGGAAGGAAGGTTGGGCAATCTACTTCTGTAGTGATACCACCTCAGTAACCCAAGGAGGGGTCGTTATGAGTCGGGGCCAACTTGACGGCACATAACAACAACAAAAACAACTGTTTGGTTTAAAGAAGACTTCAGGGGATATTTTTGGTTTCAGATTGAAAGGTTATCTCAGAGCAGTACTTTTTGGGGATACACCCAGCCTCTATGGCTCCAGAAAATGTGGATTCCATGAGAGTTTGAAATTCTATTCTGCATGTCCTCCCCTTCTGATCTGAATTCTTCTGTAGAATCTTTGACCAAAATGCCCAATAATGATAGCCAGGTACCAACCAGTTCTTTTGGTCTCATGGCAAAGGAGGCAGCTGTTCCTGGAGGTAATAAGTCACGTGTTCCCTATGCTCCTCCTCTGCTGACTCTTCTTCCTCTGTTGCTCCAGGGGAATGGAGACCAATTGTTCTATTTTGGGTGGTCACTTGCAAGCTTTTTTTTTTTTTTAATTGTGATTTGGGTGAAGATTTACAGAGCAAATTCACTTTCCATACAGCGGTTCATATACACTTTGTCTCATGTCATT
>NW_006921593.1:689986-696200 GCF_000298275.1 Orycteropus afer afer
TAAACTCAGGGAGGGCCAAGACCATGCCCACTTTGAATGAAGGCACAGTCCTGTGAGATTAGCCCTATTGTCATGTCCATTTTATAAATAGCTGAGTCACAGCAAGGCTAGTAACCAGCCCAAGGTCACACAGCTGGGTAGCTGGGGGCCAGAGACAATTCAGGCTGCCAGCCTCTCGGTGGATTTAAGGCCCATACATTTGAGGGACTTTCCTCCCACACAGGAGCTTTTTCCACTTTTGTCAAATGACAGTTAAAGGCTTTGTATGTGAGACAGAGAGAAATAAACAGACAGACAGACAGACAGAGGGGGAGGCACAGACAGATCCTCAGCCAGACTGAAATGCCTCAGTCAGGGCTCAGCTCACAGCAGGATCACAATAGAATTCCCACCAAACAGACTCTGTGGCTAGTGGGGCATCTGTGCCCTCACCCCACACAGTAACCAGCCCTAGAGGCTTGAAATTCCACTGGGACATTTCATTCCTCTGAGGCCCAGTGGCCCCAGCTTAGGGCACTGTCAGCCCTCCCACCCCACCCCAGCCCTTCCTGGCTGTGAAAAGAGGCAGAGTCACTACCCCCACCTCACCCCCACCCCCAGTTTTCAAATGACAGGCGCCTGGTGCCAAGGTAGGGTCTCTCCACCAGCCAGGGCTGTCCTGGAGGGATGCCGCCCTCCTGCGGTCAGGAGAAGTTCCCAGGGAGAGTCCCCACCCAGCAGGCTCCAAGCCCCTGGGGTCCTCCTTGGAAGGGCCTTCAAAGGACTTGGCCATTCTTGAGTGAGTGCCAGGAGGGAATCTGTTCTCCGAGTCAATTTAGCTAGCCACATGGGTGGAAGGAATTTGGTGTTTCTCTTAACAGCAACCCCCCCTCATGATTTATACAGGGCCACTGTCCGAAGGTCCCAGCGGATGGATCACAAGTGGAAAATGAAATGCCAAGACTCGGGCGTCTAGCTGTGCTAATTACCTCAATGAGGCCCAGCTGGCTGGGGGAGCGGCAGCCGGAACTGGGCCAGTTTCCCTGCACCCAGCTCCTCGGGGATGTGCAGGCCTGCCGCAGCCCCGCCTGGGCCTGCTGCCTGTCACCTATCAGTCTAGCTCATGAGACAGGTCACAGAGAGACCAACCTTGGACTGCTAACCTCTGGCACAGCCAGGCAGGCAGGCCCAGGGGAGGTCGCGGCTTGCCAGTGAGCTGGAGACCACTGAGGCCCCAAAGGCTGTGGGGTTCCATTCTGCTCATGGGGAGACTAAGGTCCAGACAGACAAGGCAGACCCAAAGGAGTGGCTCTAGGCTGGATGCAGGCCCTGGCCCCAGCTTCTGGCCCACATTGGCCTCTTGCGGACTGGAGCCTGCAGTGTTCAGTCCCAGAAGTTGCCCAGAGGCCCTGTGCAGTTCAAGGTTGTCTCTCTGGGCTTCCAGGAGATGGTCAAATGTTTCCCAAGGGTCTTCTATGTGCCAGGCCCTAGGCAAGGAGCTGGAGCAAAATCCAACGTGATCCATTAAGTCCTGTGGCAAAGACAGATGTCAGTCATATCTCCCAAATATAAGTGTTCAAGGCCTTGAAAATGCATGGGAGGGAAAGTAGGGCCTGGGGGCACACTTCTGAGCTGAGGTGGAAAGCTAGGTAGCAGGTAATTGGGCAAAGGACAGGTGGTGCCAACTGAGAGCATGTTCCAGGCCGAGGGAACAGTATATGCAAAGGCTCTGTGGCAGGAGGAAATAAAAGACATTCCAGGAACTGAATGAAGCTGTGTAGCTAAAGCTCAGAATAGGCTAGGACGGTGGCATAGGGGGAGGCTGGCAGGCGGCTGTTCTTGAACTAGGGTGATTCCAGTGTATGACTTAGGATGACCGGTGGTGTGCCCTTCAGAGAACATGCCCCTCCCAATTTCTCTTCTGACTTTCCAAAGACCAGCCTCACCCCTGGAAGGGGCAGCTCTGGGACCGCCCCAGCAGTCTGGGTTCGAGGAGGAACTGGGGAAAACTGCTTGCTTCTGCAGAGTTGAACAGATGGTCCTGAAGGCTGATGAGGATGGACTCAGGCCAATGGCAGCCAGGACCACAAATGAACCCCAGTTCAGGGAGAGGAGAGTAGACCACAAGCAACTGTGTGGTGACACCAAGAGAGACCACAGCCAGAACCATGGAGCACCCTCATGAGTGGTTCAGCCCCTCCAGAGAGACTCCCTGCCTGTTTTTCCCCAGCCCACTGAACCAGGTCCTCTCATGCCTCTGGCCATCCTCACACTCAGTCTCCTGGGATAGGGGTGGATGGTATCGGTCATCTCTGGGCCTTGGAGCAGCAGAGGTGCTGAAGGATGGAGGAGATGAGCAAATCTGTGACCTGGCCTCCTCTTCCCACCAGGCATGAAGCCCCCTTGGCCTTCCTCCAGGGCCACCTCTGTGTCCTGGCAGGGCCTCTACAGAATGGGCAGGCCTGGCTGTCCCAGAGCAGAGCTGCCCAGAGCCACCAGGCATGTGTGCACTGGTCCTGCAGGGCACAGACAGGTCTGACGGGTTCCCAAGCAGCTGAACCAGGCTCAGTCCTTGCTATGGTTTTTGGTTTTCGAGGAAAAGCCAACTCTTGGAGAGCAAGGCTCAACATAGAGGGAAGGTTGTTTCAGAACACTCCCCTCCCCTGCTATGTGTCTCCTGCTCCTGACCTTGCCCTTGGGTCTTAAGCCAGGAAGCTCTAGGCTGATAGGTGGCCCTTCCTCATCATCTCCCTCAATGGAACAAGGGACTCAGGAGAGGGAGGGCAAAGTAGGGGCTGGGAGGAAGAGGGAAGGAAAAGTCTGGTCCCTATAGCCAAGCTACTACCAACAAAAGCCAGGCCAGGCCTGGCCCTCTGCAGAGCCCACCTCCCTGGACCTCCTCCTCTCCTGGCCTCTCAAACCCACTGCCATCCAGTTGATTCTGACTCATAGTGACCTACATTAGGTTTCCAAGGCTGTAAATGTTTAAAGAAGTAGATTGCCCCATCTTCCTCCCATAGAGCAGCTGGTGGGTTTGAACCGCCAACCTTCTGGTTAGCAGCCAAATACCGTACCCACTACACCACCAGAGCTTCTTCTGGTTCTAAACCCCAATTCCCTCCACTCCACTGCTCGTCTGTGAGTTTGTTGTACTTCAGTGTTCTCTGTGTTTCTGTGATGTGGTATCTGAAATACCAGTGGTATTTGAAATACCGGCAGGGTCACCCATGGTGGACAAGTTTCAGTGGAACTTCCAGACTAAGACAGACTAGGAAGTAGGACATGGCAATCGGCTTCTTAAAAAAGTGTCTGATGTAGTGCCAGAGGATGAACGTCTCAGGTTGGAGGGCACTCAAAATAAGACTGGGGAAGAGCTGCCACCACAAACTAGAGTTGATTAATGACTTGGGTGAAGTGAAGCTCTCAGGACCTTCATCTGCTGATATGACACAACTTAAAATGTGAAGAAGCAGCTGCAGACTTCCATTAGTAATCAAACATGGAATGTACCAAGTATGAATCAAGGAAAATTAGAAGTCATCAAAGTGAAATGGAGTGCATAAAGATTGATATCCTAGACATTAGTGAACTGTAATGGACTGGTATTGGCCATTTCAAAATAGACACATACATTCTACTATACAAGCAATGAAAAATCAAAGAGGAATATTGTTGCATTCATTATCAGAAAGAACATTTGAAGGTCTATCCTAAAATAAAACACTGTCAGCAATAGGATAATCTCCATGTGTCTACAAAGAAGACCAGTTAATATGACTATTATGTGAATTTACTCACCAACCGCTAATGCCAAAGATGAAGAAATTGAAGAACTTTACCAACTTATATAGTATGAAATTGATCAAACATACAATCAAGGTGTATTGATAATTATTGGCGATTGGAATGTGAGAGTTACAGACAAAAAAGACTGATTAATTGTTGGAAAATAGGGCTTGGTGACAGAAATGACGTGAAGATCATGATAAAATTTTGCAAGACCAACAATCTATTCATTTGAAACATCTTTCTTCAACATAAAACATGACTATACACATGGACCTTGCCAGATGGAATACACAGGAATCAAAACTACTAAGTCAGTGGAAAGAGACAATGGAGAAGTTCAATATCATCAGTCAGAACAAGGTCAGGGCCGACTGTGGAACAGACCATCAATTGCTCATATGCAAGTTTAAGCTGAAGGTGAAGAAAATTAAAGCAACTCCACAAGAGCCAAAATATGACCTTGAGTATATCCCATCTGAATTTAGAGACCATCTGAAGAATAGATTTGATGTATCAAATACCAGTGACCAAAGACCAGATGAGTTATGGGATGACATCAAGGGCATTGTACACAAAGAAAGAAAAAGCTCATTAAAAAGACTGAAAAAAGCAAAGACCAAACTGGATGTCAGAAGAGACTATGAATCTTGCCATTGAATATAGAGTAGCTAAAGTAAATAGAAGGAGCTCTGGTAGCATAGTGGCTAAAGCACTTGACTGCTAACCAGAAGGCTGGTGGTTCAAACCCACCAACCATTCCTCAGAAGGAAGGTTGGGCAATCTACTTCCGTAGTGATACTGCCTCAGAAACCCAAGGAGGGGTCGCTATGAGTTGGGTCTGACCTGACGGCACATAACAACAACAACAACAAAGTAAGTGGAAGAAATGATGAAGTAAAGAGTTGAACAGACTATTTCAAAGAATGGCTAGAGAAGACGGAGTAAAGTATTGTGATGAAATGTGCAAAGACCTGGAGATAGAAACTCAAAAGAGGAAAGAAGATACTTGATATTTCTCAAAGTGAAGGCAATGAAGAAAAAATTCAAGCTTTGAGTTAAAATATTGAAGGATTCTATGGGCAAGATATTGAAAGATGCCGGAAGCATCAAGGGAAGGTGGTGCAGAGTCTGTACCAAAAAGAATTGGTCAATGTTCAACCATTTCAGAAAGTAGCATATGATAAATAACCAATGGTATTGAAGGAAGAAGTCTAAGCTGTACTGAAATCATTACCAATAATTGACAGAATACCAGTTGAGAAGTTTCAACAAACAGATGCAATGCTGGAAGCACTCACTCATCTATGCCAAGAGATTTGGAAGGCAACTACCTGGCCAACCAACTGGAATTGATTCATATTTGTGCCTATTCCAAAGAAAAGTGATCCAACAGAATGTGGAAATTATCTAAGAACAACATTAAAATCACAGACAAGTAAAATTTTGCTGAAGATAATGAAAAAACGGTTGTAGCAGTATATTGACAACGTATTGCCTCAGGCAAATATGCCAGAAATTCAAGCTGAATTCAGAAGAGGATGTGAGTGAGAGACATGATTGCTAATGTCACATGGCTTGTGACTGAAAGCAAAGAATATTGCTAATGTCACATGGCTTGTGACTGAAAGCAAAGGTGTTTACCTGTGTTTTATTGACTGTACAAAGGAATTTGTGTGGATCATAACAAATTATGGCTAACACTGTAAAGAATGGGAATTCCAGAACACTAATTGTGCTCATATGATACCTGTACAGAGAACAAGAGGCATTCATTCAAACAGAATAAGGGGACACTGGTGTGGTTTAAAATCAGGAAAGGTGTGTGTCAGGGTTGCATCCTGACACCATACTTATTCAATCTGTATGCTGAGCAAATAATCCGGGACTGGACTATATGAAGAAGAATGTAAAATCAGGATTGGAGGAAGACTCATTAACAACTGCGATATGCAGATGACATAACCTTGCTGAAAGAAAGACTTGAGCCATTTATTGATGAAGATCAAAGACTACAGCCTTCAGTATGGGTTATGCTTCAACATAAAGAAAACAAAAATCCTCACAATCAACAAGCAACATCATGATAAATGGAGAAGCTGTCAAGGGTTTCATTTTACTTGGATCCACAGTCAACTCCCGTGGAAGCAGCAGTCTAGAAATCAAAGAATGTATTGCCTCGGGCAAATCTGCTGCGAAAGTCCTCTTTAAAGTGTTATAAAGCAAAGATGTCACATTGAGGACTAAAATGCTCCTCACCCAAGCCATGGTATGGTCAATCACTTCATATGCATGTGAAAGCTGGACAATGAAAATAAGGAAGACCAAAGAAGAACTGATGCTTTTGAATTCTGGTGTTGATGGAGAATATTGAATGGACTACCAGAGCTCTGGTGGCATAGTGCCTAAGGCACTTGACTGCTAACCAGAAGGCTGGCGGTTCAAACCC
>NW_006921593.1:699060-718236 GCF_000298275.1 Orycteropus afer afer
TACCATATATAAGTATTAACTCAAAATGAATCAAAGACCTAAAAGTGCTAAAATTCTTAGAAGAAAACATAGGTTCAAATCTTCATGACCTTAGATTGACAATGGTGTCTGAGATATGACACCTGAAACACAAGCAACCAAAGAATAAATAGATAATTCGGACTCAAAATTTAAAAATTGGGTGAATCAAAAGGCACTATCAAGAAAGCGAAAAAACAACCCATAGAATTGGAGAAAATATTTGCAAATCTGATATCTGATGAGGGTCTAGTATCCAGAATATACAAAGAGCTCTTATAACTCAACAACAGAAAGACTAATAGTCCAGTTTAAAAATGGGCAAAGAGTTGAATAGATGTTTCTCCAAAGAAGATATGTAAGTGCCCAAAAAGCACATGAAAAAAACATCCAATGCCATTATTTATTAGGCAAATGGAAATCAAAACCACAATGAAGTACTATTTCATATCCACTAGGATGGCTATCACCAAAAAATAATAGTAAGTGTGGATTGAACCCTCATGCATCGCTTGTCAAAGACTTCACACTGTTTGATTCTACAATCAACACCAATGGAAGCAGCAATCAAGACATCAAAAGGCATATTGCACTGGGCAAATCTGTTGCAAAAGACCTTTCTCAAGTGCTGAAGAGCAAAGATGTCTCCTTGAAGACTAAGATGATCCTAACCCAAGCCATGGTATTTCAATCCCCTTATAAACATGTGAGAGCTGGACAACGAATAAGGAAGATCGAAGAAGAATTGATGGTTTTGAGTTGTGGTGCTGGCGAAGAATGCTGAAAGTACCATGGACTGCTGAGAGAACTAACAGACCTGTCCTGGAGGAAGTGCAACTGGAATGCTCCTTGGAAGCAAGAACGGCCAAACTTCGTCTCACATACTTTGGTCATGTTGTGAGAAGGGACCATTCTCTGCAGAAGGATGTCATGCTTGGTAAAGTGAAGGGTCAATGAAAAAGGGGAAGGCCCTCAGCAAGATGGATTGACACAGTGGCTGCAATGGTGGGCTCAGGTACAGTCGGGATCGTGAGGCTGGCACAGGACCAGGTGATGTTTCGTTCTGCTGTGCACAAGGTCACTATGAGTCGGAGACGACTCAATGGCACATAACAACAATAACAAGCAACGTACATTGCTTATATGGATGTAAAATGGCACAGCCACTTTGAAAACGTTTGACAGTCCCTCCAAAAACTAAACATAGAGTTACTGTATGATCTACTAATGCCACTCCTAGGTATACACTCAAGAAAACAAATGTTCACACAAAGACTTGTACACTAATGTTGACAGCAGTATTATTCATAATAGTAAAAAAGTAGAGACACCCTAGATGTCCTTCAGTTGCTGAATGAATAAGTAAAATGTGGTGTATCTGTACGATGGAATATTATTCAATCACAAAGTGAATGCAATTCTGATATGTGTGCAATAAGGATGAAGCTAGAAAACATTATATGTATTGAAAGAAGCCAGACACAATGTTATGTGATTCTATTTATATGAAATGTCCAGAATTGGCAAACCCATACAGATAGAAAGTAGATTCATGGTTGCCAGGGGTTTGGGGAACAGGGGAATGGGAAGTGACTGGTACGGAGGTTCTTTTTGTAGGGGTGAGAATGTTTTAGAATTAGATTGTGATGATAGTTGTATAACATTACACATACACTAAAGGCTTTGAATGGTACACTTTAAAATTCTTCCACATGCCTTTTGAGGGATATCTGATGGACCTTTCCATTGGTATATTCTTGGAGTGCAATTCCTGGGAGGGGATATGCATATATTATTTTAGTAGACATTGCCAAGCAGTTTTCCCAAGTGGTTGACTCACTTTACACTCCTGCCACCAAGGTCCATGAGTTCTAGTTGCTCTGCATCCTTGTCTACACTTGGTATTGGCAGTCTTTTTAGTTTTGGCCACTCTGGTGGGTGTAACTGAAGTTTTCATTTGCATTTTCCTTATGAGTAATGAGGTTGAGCTCATTTTCATATGCCTGTTGGTCATTTGGATATCCGTATTTGTGAAGTACCTGTTTAGCTAATTTGGTTGTTGTCTTTCTATTATTCACATGTAGGCTTTTTAAAATATGTTCTGGTCATGAGATCTTTGTTAATATCTATGAGTTGCCAACATCTTCGTCCACCCCGTGCCTTGCCTTTTCACATTCTTAATGATCTCTTTTGATCAGCAGAAGTTTTTAATTTTGGAGACATCCAATTTACCGACTTTTTATTTTATAGTCAATGCCATTTGTGTCCTAGTTAAGAAATATTTGCCTACCCCTTCAATATCACTTGAAGCCACCTCCTCCCCTCTGATTTCTTTGTCTCTGCTCAGCTTTCTGCTGCCAGATTTCTCCCGGCCTGGTCACCCTCCTCCCCACCGTCCCCCACCTCAGTTGCTGTTTCCTGTAGCTCACCTTCCTCACTGTCATCTGCATGATCTTCCTGCCCAGGGACAGGTCTGGTTCTCCTCCCCCATGTCCCGGGGCTGGCAGACACTAGGTGCTCAATAAAACCTTCCTAAATGAGTACAGTGTCCCTTGGCCCAGCTGGGGACCATTAAAACTGTCAATTAGTTCAAAACACCAGCTCATCAGGAACATTTGAGCAAAGCCAGAGAAATAAAAAGTTTTGGAAAAAACCACAAGATAGGAATGTTTAGCTTTCTCCCCAACTGGAGGCTTAATCACGGAAACTCAGACCTTGTTAACATGATTTATTCTTGCTTCTGCCCCTGTGGGGACTAGGGTGCCTTTCTCCTGCCTGGTTTGGCTGCAAGAGTACCCCGTCTGTCCCCTATATTTGCTAACTCTGAATGGGAGGGACATCTGTGGTCCCCTCCTAGTCCTTCTCTTCACCGTGGGTGATGACATAGCACAGGTTCCTGTAGTCCAGGTTACCACACACATCTGGTGGAAAAGCTGCAAACATCTGCTTGATCTGGGGAAAGAGCAAGGAGTCAACTTAGACCAGGGTGGAATGGGGGCCAGATAGACTGGGACCTGGAGCCATGGCTCATCCAAGTGTCAGGCAGCACCTTCCTCCCCTCCTTGTAGACAGAGCATCAGGGCGTGGGGCAGAGGGTCTAAGCAGGCAGACCAAGGTCCTACAAACAGCCCAATCCTAACCCCCTGCAACCCCACCCACCCCTTGCTTGTTCTCAACCATGAGGAGGTCAACTTGGCACCAAAAGAAAGGGATCCCAGGGAGGGAAGGGGCAGGGCTGTAGAGCAGAGCCCTAGGTAGGGCGGGGCCCCAGGAAGACCCTCCACAGTGGCCAGAAGAGCCTTGCAAAGGCCACACTTACCTCTTCCTCACTGAACCTGTCTGCCTGGGTCATAAGCTTCTCCTTGATGCTGCTCAAGGAAGAGAAATAGAAATGGCCTGCTCAGGGGAAGGGCTTCCTGCACGTGGGCACTCAGATGCCAGGTGATGAGGGCAGCTGGGCAGGAGAAGTCCTGCCCCAGGAGGATACCAACTAGGCTGGCCCTACTGGCCCTTGGCTGGCTGTATATAGACTCTGGCAGCCAAGTCCATTCTCTGAGTCTCAGTCCCTCATCTGTCGTGTGGGTTCACCTCCAGCATTGGGTGGGGACCAAATGAAATGACCTGGGGCCTGAAACCACCTTGGGAGCCACTCTAACTTCTCACTGTGCTAACAATAAGCCTCCAGGTCACAGCACAGAGGCAACCTTCTTTGACATATGGGCTTGATATGGCGTCTGACGACCCTTGAAATTTTCATGGTGCTTTCTGGTGTACAAGGCACTCAACAGTGAAGAGCTCAGGAGACCTGCCCAGGTCTCACCTGTCCTCACAGACCTGGGAGACGAGTATCATTGTCCCCTTTTTACTGAGGGGGGAACTGAGGTTCAGGAGGGGGTTGATTGCCCAAGATCCCAGAGTAAGACCGTGGCAGGAGCCCAAGCTGGCCTGAGTCTTAAGGAGTGGCAGAGGAGGTCGTGGGAACCATGTTGGAGTCCATGTGCAACAGGCTGATGCCCTACCATGCTTGGAGGGCTCAAGGGGCACTGTGGGGGCTGGGAGAGATCAAAGGGCTGAGCGGGTCCCTCCTACACCCAGAGTGTCCTCTGGTGCTGGCAGCTAGCAGCAGGCCCCACTAAAGGGAGACACACATTTTCCATTATTTATGTTACTGCAGGACAGTCCCAATTTCCAGTTCTTCAAATGGGGACTTTTCAGACTCTCTTTCTGCAAGACATGCCGTGCAATGAAGGGCTCTGCCAGAGCCTCGCTGGCCGCCTGGCCCGCAGCCCAGCTTCCAGGTCCCATATCCCAGCAAGCGGGTGAGGGGTGGTGCCTCTAGTTCTCAAACTGGTCCCTGAAGGGCTACTCCCAGTCCGCCCTCACACTGACAGGAGTGAAGAGCAGAAGGGTCGGCCCAGGCCAACCCAGGGGGATCCCCAGGGTTCCCTCGGGCCCCCAAGGTGGGCATGGGGGCCAGGGACACCAAGAGAAAGATAAAAAAAGAAATCCTCAGCAGCCCTTCCATGACCCTAGAGAAGTAGGTAACTTACAACCTGGCGGGTAGAGGGGAGAATGTGTGGAAAGACTCTACCCCCGTTATCTGATTATTCTAATACCCAGTAAAATTATTCTCAAAATGAAGACCAAAGCAGCAAAACCTTGACCAGGAAGCCTCTGCCCATAAGCCCAGTGTGGCCTCAGAGGCTTTAACAGGGCTGCATGGGGACAGTTCAGAGGTCACCTCAGTGTCCCGCCCCTGGGCAGGCTGCTGCCCTCCCTCCACCCACTGCGGCTCCCTGCTCCCTGCACGCTCACTGGCCCTTGTTGTTGTTGTTGTTATCTGCCGTCGAGTCGGACCTGACTCATAGCGACCCCTCCTTAGGCTCCCAGTAAAGCAGGTCATCCAAGTCAGTACCTCCAGCTCCAGGATTCCAGCCCAGCATCCCACCAGACATCACTCATGGCCACCTCCGATTCAATGCACCCTTCCTCACGTCCTCCAGGCTGGCCTCCACATCCCTGCCTAGCTCTTTCTCAGGCTTGCCGATGCCCCCTGGGCAGACCTGGGGTCCAGAACTCACTGTGTGCATCACCCTCATGCAGGTCTTATGCTCAGTCTCCAAATCCCACAATCTGCCTGCACCTCCAGCTACTGCAGACACCTGTTCAGGGACCCTGCAGAGTTCAGCCCTTGACTCTTCACTCACACTCATCTTCAAGGCTGATCTCTGTCCTCCCACCCCACCACAGAAGGCTCTGCCCAAGTGATCTCACACTCCGCATACGCGTCCGGTCCGAAATCACGCAGAGGTGGGGGCACTGAGGCCCAGAGAGGGAGTGGGACTTTAAACACGTGGCTGGGCTGGTCATGGAGGGTAACTTACAAATCAGCCTTGATGAAGCCTTTCCCCTCAGTGTCGAACACTTTGAAGGCATGGAGAATGGTCTCCTCCGGGTCTGTGCCTAGAAGCAGCACACACACAGGGCAGGGAGAGAGGCAGGCTGAGAAGGGTCCCATGGAAACAGGACAGAGATGAGCAGGGGTTGGGGGGGGGGGGAGCATGGTGCCTGCCGAGGCCGGGGGAGCTTCCTCCTCAGCTGTCACTCAACAGTGGGGTAGGGCCCATTTGAAGCAAGTGCAGAACGCTTCATGGAAACAAGTTATGCTAATAGAAGAATGGGGCCTTGCATCAGGCTGTGAATGGCCTGCCTGCACAGCTATATAAGGAGACCCTGCTTGGGCGTGGACTATGCCAGGTACTGTGCTTGCCCACTTCCTGAGAGCTGTCCTTATTTTACAGATGAAGAAACTGAGGCTCAGAGAGGTTAAGTGACTCGCCCAAGGCCTCACAGCTGGCAATTGGTAGGGCTTCTGATGCTGCCCTGTGATTAGTGAGGTCCACGGGGCAGCAGCTCTGGGGCTCCTTACCCAAGATGCGCATGAGAGATGGCGAGTGGAGGCAGAAGGCTGAGACTTGGCCTTGAGCCTTGCAGAGAGAGGCCTGTGAGACCCTCCCAGCCAGAGGAGGGGTGGGGAGGTGGGGCCAGCATACCTAGGACAGGTCTGGCTCTGTCACTTTCATGGTGCGGGCTTTTCGGGAAAGACCTCTTCAAGAGGAGATGGTTTTGTTGCTCACACCCAGCCCCTTCACTGTACATACAGACAGGGAAACTGAGGCCCAGAGAGAGGAAGTATTTAATCCAAGACCTCCCAGGCTGTGTGAGGGACAGCAGGGGCTGCACAGAAGCCTGTGACCCTCACCCGATGCTCTTTTCTCTTGGTTGCACTGTGATAGGACTTTATTAATGGGAAAGAGACGGACAAACATGAATGTACACTGCGCCAGGCTCCGTGCCTGCAGTTTCCCCTTCACCCCATATGACCCCAGACCAACCCTGGGTGGGAGGTATTGACACTCCAATTTGTCAAAGAGGAAACTGAGGTTCAGAGAGGTTCTGCTACTTGTCTGAGGTCCTGTAACTAATAAGGGGGGGCAGGACTTGAACCCAACTCTGTCATTCTCCAGGGCCCCTGCTTTCTGCCACTCTGGGCTCTTGCTCACGGCAGGCCAAGCCTCCATCAGACTGGGTCAAGGCCCCCTGTACCTCCCCCATCAGACCAGGTCAAGGACCTCCTTGTCTCCACTATTGGACTAAGTCAGGGCCCTCTGTGTCTCCCCCATCAGACGGGGTCAGGACCCTCGCTGCCTGCCCCTCCACCAGACTGGGTCAGGGCCCTTGTGTCTCCACCATTGGACTGGGTCAGGGCTTTTATCTCCCTGTAGAGCAGTGAATTACTATAACATGGCCCTTCTAACCCAGAGGGCAGAGCTGTGAGCTTCTTGTGGGCAGGACAACAGGGATCCACTGTGCCCAGCCCAAGGGCTCAGCCTGGGGGTCCAGCCAGAGAGGGATCCAGCCCTTATGGCAGCAGGACAGGCAGAGAGAGACAGCTCCAGGTGAATGGTCAGTTGGTTGTGGTAGGGGGTTGGCATGGGGTCCTGGCCTCCCAGGCCACAGCTCCCAGCTCCCTCTAATGCTTGTCTTTGAGCACAGACCTCCCTGCAGGCTTGTGGCTGAGGACTGCTGCATGAGGACTGAGTTACCTAACTCAGCGGTCGGACACTCCCCACAGGCTGACCACTCCCTCCCACGGTTCCTCCTGGCTCCCAAGAAAGGGCCTCTGCTCTCATAAAATGGGCATAGAGTGACTCCTTTCCCTGTCGTTGTTGGGAATCTCATGACAGAGTCTCCTCGTTCCAATTAGTGGACGAGACAGTGCCTGCCCTAGCCGCCGCTCCTGTCCCCACCCGCTGGCCGCTCATGCAGGCTGGGTCACATTTGCATGACAGGCTCCACTGAGGCCCCCTTCCTGACTCTCTGGCAAAAATGAGGAAAAGCTGCTACCTTGGGGCCCCCACCTGGTCTGGGTCACAGCTTCAGCACTGCCCCAGATCTATGCAACGTCAGGCCTCAGTCTCCCATCTCTTAGTGATCTGGAGCCCATTGTTATCTGACGGGCCTCTCCTTACCCTCCCATTCCTCTGAGCATCCAGAAGGGGTCCTAAAGGAGCGCTCGTGGTGCAGTGGTTAAAGCACTTGGCTGCTGACCAAAATGTTGGCAGTTTGAATCCACCAGCCGCTCGGCGGGAGAAAGATGAAGCAGCCGGCTTCTGTGAAGATTGACGCCTTGGAAATCCTATGGGGCAGTTCTACTCTGTCCTCCAGGGGTGCTGTGAGTAGGAATCAACTCGAAGGCAGTGGGTTTGGGTTTGGCACCTCCCACCCTCAGATCCTGAGCCCATTCTGCCTACCCGTCACACACACAAATCCTGGGACGGGTGGTCCCACTGCCTTGCCCCACAGTGACAGGCCCAGGCCTCCCAGGCCAAACCCTCAGTCAGCCAAGCCAGCTAACTCCAAGGCCAGCTCCCCAGTTCCTTTTGCTGGTCTTCAGTTAAGTTTCCTCAGAATGAAAGATGAAGGTTTGTCCATCTGCTTCCCTTAAGGTCTCTGGCTGGAGTCACAGTGGCCTTTCCCATAGCTCCTATACCACACCCTAGCCTGTTGGGCTTCTGAGCACTTCAAAGAGACAGCCCTAAGAATAACCCCTAGCATCCGCCTGGAGCGCCCAGAGGGCCCAATGGCTCTCCCGACTCCGTGGGACAGCCCCAGTTCATAGTCTGCCCTGGCTGGGCATCCCTGGACCTCTCTGGCCCTCGGTTTCCTCATCTCAGCTTCCTCATCCTCAGTCAATACAACACTGAAGGATGGACTGTTGGGTGACATAACACTGGTGGCCTCCTTCTAGCTCCAAGATCCTCCAGGACATTGTGTCACGACCCCATGCAAAAGTTTTATGACTTTTTATCAAATAAAATTTGTGATGTCAGATAAGATCACCCCCATTTTACAGGTAAAGAACTGAGGTCCAGAGAGGACACAAGGCTTGCCCAAGCTCACCCTGAGAGTCGGTGGTAGACAAGGAGACAGCCTGAGGATTGGGTAACAACTCTCACCTCACAGGGCACCCACAGCCCAGGCTGGCTCTCCCTCTGATTGCAGAACCTGCCAGGGATGTCATAAGGGAACAGAGGTGGCTGGATTGCCCCCAACCCCCTGCCCCCACCAGATGCTGTGTTTCAGGAGAGTGCAGTGGTTAGAGCCAGGAGTCAGGATTAGAATTCCACGTGGACACATTGTTTTCTGTTTTTGTTTTGTTGGAGCATCTGGGGCGAGCCTCCACACCCCTCTGAGCCAGGTCTCCTCATCAGGGGGTGATGTGCTGCGGTGACCCTTGTGGTCACAAGTCATGTTGTCCTGGTCACAAGGCAAGTAATGTGCCCTGCCCTGGACTGGCCTCAGTAGCCTTCAGACAAAATGTTGGTGCTCTCCCCCTCTAGCACCTCTAGCAGCTGGGGGGCAGTGAGGCAGCATGGGGAAAATGGGGGGAGGTGGGGAGAGGAGGTAGTGTCTCGGGAGCAGAAAAAGGACAATGGGGAAAGGGCTTTTCTCCGAATTGTCTCACTGGGTCCCCTCTTAGTGATTCAATGCAAGGGCTGTTGCAATTATCCCTAGTCCAGTATGAAGGAGAAGGAGCTCTGGTGGTAGTGCCTAAGACATCTGACTGGTAACCAGAAGGTTGGCAGTTCAAATCCACCAGCCACTCCTCAGAAGGAAGGTTGGACAATCCACTTCCTCAGAGATATCACCTCAGAAACCCAAGGAGGGGTCGCTATGAGTCGGAATCGACTCAATGGCAGTGAGTTTGCTTTTTGAGTGTGAAAGAGAAACTGAGGCAGGGCCTGGAAAGATATATACACCTGGGACCTGGTGTCTGGATGCCACACCTTGTTCCCAGCCGTGGTGTGAGTGTGTGTCTATGTGTGTGCACGCGCAGGGTTGGGGGGAGCTTGTCTGTACCTGGGCTGTCCCCACCATCCCCTTCCCAGGGCCGCCAGGAACCTCACTCACCCTTCAGCTTCTCCCCAAACATGGTCAGGAAGACCGTGAAATTGATGGGCCCAGGGGCCTCCTTCACCATGGCCTCCAGCTCCTCATTCCTGACATTGACGCGGCCTGGAGGCATGGAAAGGGTGGGACACAGTGGGGGTCAGAAAGGGGCCGGCGTCCAGGCAGCCCACGAGGAGCTTCCCGACGCCCAACTCTGCCGGCCCACCCCAGCCCCTCTCAGCCCGAGGGCCCTGCCCACCTGCTGGGGCCCAGAGCAGGGAGCAGCATTGTCCACGGTCAGCAGAGGGCTGCCCCCAGACTCCCCCTTCCCTCCACTTCAGCCCTCCTGCAAAGGAGAGCAAGTCAGTCATTGTCCCCACTTTATAGAGGGAAACGGAGGCACAAAGAGGCTGCGAGTCTTGACGTGCAAGCTGTGTACAAGGCTGGAAGGCCTAGTTGTCCCTGAGTGTCAGGCCACTTACCCCAGGAGGGTTCAGCAAGTTGCTGGGGTGGGGGAGGGGCTCTGGGGTTGCCCATGGTCCCAGTGAACAGCAAAGGCCCAATACTCAGTCTAGAGATGACTTAGTTGTGGCCCCTTCCCCCAGCTCTGCCCACTCCTTAAAGCCCTTCTCTGGGCCCTTAGAGAGTGAAAAAGCCTCTTCCGACATTTGAGTTTCATCCACACCCTTGGGCTCTGCCAATGTCACAGCCCCGCCCACCCTGCAGCTTCTTACCTGTTTCCATGAGTTCTCACCACACCCCTGGCCCTTCCACACCAGGCCTTTGCACAGGCCTTGCCTGTGCCTGGAACAGCTTCCCTTTCTCTGACCACGTCCTCCTCGGCTTTGACACCTGGCTCTACCCCTGGTTACTCACTCTGGCTTCCCAGGGACAGGCACCCCTGCTCCACCCCACAGCACCTGTGTCTTCATGCTGGCAGCACCCACTGCCCTAGATTCCCGCGGCCCCTCCCTTGGCCCCGTCCCGCAAGAGCTCCTCCTCTCATTTCTGGCGCCCACTCAGCCAGCCCACCAGTGGGCATCAGAAGTGTATGCTGACTGACCGTGTAACCGAGGTCACCCACCCAGTGCAGCAAAGGTGTCTCTCAGGTCCTCCTTGTCGATGAAGCCATCCCGGTTCTGGTCCATGATGGTGAAGGCCTGGCAGAGGTATGGGCTCTGAACAGCACTGTCACCCACGCCCAGGTCTATCCTGGCACCCCCCACCCCAAGAGATTGTCCTCCTGTAAACCACTGCCTAAGCCACCTCAGCGAAGGCCCACTGGCCATCCTGCTGGGGTTTCATATGCATTGCCTTCAATGTTCATAAAGAAAGAAAGAAACCACTGCCATTGAGTCGATTCCAACTCATAACAACCCCCATTGGGTTTCTAAGGCAGTGAATCTTTAAGGAAGTAGATTGCCCAGTCTTCCTTCCACAGAGTGGCTAGTAAGTTTGAACTGCCAACCTTCTGGTTAGCAGTCAAATTCCCTTAGGCACTGCACCACCAGAGCTTCTTAATATAAGCAAAACATGGATATTATAGAAGACCTTGACTTTGTTCATGTTGTTGTTGTTGTTGTTGTTTTGCCGTCGAGTCGGCCCCGACTCATAGCAACCCCATTTCCCAAACAGGGAAACCGAGGCTCAAAGAGAAAGGACTTGTCCAAGGTCATACTGAAAGCAAAGGCTTAGGTGCCAAGAGGAGAAGAGGTTACCCAAGGGCAGAAGGACACGTGTCTCTTAGACTCTAGACTTTGAGGCACCACATGGTGGCCTCTAAGAATAATGACATCATCCTCCTGAGCATTTGAGGTCTGGCTGTGTGCTAGGTTCACTGAGCAGTTTGCATGCATGACATTAATCTTTCCAACAACCCCATGGGACAGCTGACCAACCTCTTTAAATTCTTGGATCTGGGACTGATCAAACATGGAGAAGACGTTGGAGCTGGCTCCACCCTCGGCTCTTTTCCGGGCTCTTCTCGGTCCCTGCCAAGTACCAAGGGAGGCCTTGGAGCAGCACCTTCCACACTCGTTCCCCTCCCCCCATCACCCAGAGCAGCCCCGAATGGCATTGCTCCGTCCTCAGGGTCAGGCTTGTAGTGAAGCTTTGCTGATCACCAACCAGCAAGTCCCCCCAGCCTACAGCCAGAAGTCTGCTGAGTGCCCACCCACAGGGCCAGACAGCTGCTTCCTGACCCAAGCCCTGGACGCCAGCAGGTGAGTGGCCAGCACTCAGCCTGTGGAGCATGATAAGTACTGTTTCTAGAATCAGCCTCTGTGGGGTTTCCACCTAATGCTGGAGGGAACCTTAGAAACAGGCATCTAACCTTGGTATGCATCCTTCCCTAGTGCTCTCAAGAAGGAGCTCTGGTGGTGCAGTGGTTAAGGCATTTGACTGCTAACCAAAAGGTCAGTGGTTTGAACCCACCAGCCACTCCATGGGAGAAAGATGGGGCAGTCTGCTTTCGAAAAGATTTACAGTCTTTGAAAATCTATGGGGCAGTTCCACTCTATCCTCTAGGGTCACCATGAGTGGAATTAACTCTATGGTAGTAGGTTTTTTAGGGCCCTCAGGATAACATCTGGTGCCTTACGCCAGCAAGGTCCCCCATGTGCCTCTTCCAACTTATCCCCTCCTAAGCTGATTAGAGCTTTTTTCTCTCCCAACTTCTACCCTTGCTGTCCTTATTGCCCGGAATGCCTTTCCTGGGAGGACCCCTCAAGCTCAACCTCTCTGTGGCCCTCTCTGAGAAGCTTCCCAGATCCAGCTTCCTCACCCCCACCTTCACTCCATGTCACCATCTTGTGTTGCCCCTCCCCACAGTGCCCTCCACACTGCCCTGCACCCCGTCTGTCTCCCCAGCCAAGTGCAGACCTCCAGGGCCAGCCCAGTCTGTCTCACTTCCGGTCCTTCCGGCACCTCCCCGCCTTCCTCCCTGCCCCCTGCCACCACAGGGCCTGGCTCTTGGCCAATGATTGGAGATGGCTGCCCAGGAGGCCCACAGGGCAGGCAGAGACCCCACGTGAAGCAGGTGGAGCATTACTGACTCCCGATATGTCTTTCAAGATGTCACATGGCCTGAGAGTCCACATTAGGCCTTAGCTGACAGCTCTCTGGCCCCCAAGACCCCCTGAGGGGCTGACCTTTCCCTCAGTAGCTTTCACTAGAGTCCCAGGTGCTGTAGTCCTAGAACTGGCTCTTGAGGGAAGAAAAAACAGCCTGAGCATCACAGGGTGAGGTGGAAGGGGCTGCCCACTCCATAGCCCCCTCCCCAGACCCCATCCCCAGCTCCTGCCTCCATCTCAGCCTCTTTGCCAAGCCCTTGTCCTCCCCGCGCCCCCCCCCAGGTGGCCTGATCTCCTGAGCAGGGGCTTCCCCTGGCTCCCCTGAACCCCCAGTGTCTGTGTGGTCCCCCTCCCCCTGCTCCCCCGTCCCCCTCCCCTAGCCTCCCACTTCCCTCTGGCTCCTGCTTCAGGAGCGAGCAGCGCTAGGGCTGACTTATAATTAGCTTTGACTGGGTGCTTTGTCTCCACTAATCCTTTGAAAGGGGGCTGGCAGGGCAGCTGAGACATTATGATGCAGTAAAACCTCTGTAATATTTATAAATCCCTTCAGACATCATAAAGAAAAGAACCTCCCTGCAGAGTTCATCTGACATAATTACATATACATTTCCTTCTGATTAATAACGAATGATCACTTCCGTCTGTGAGATTCTTGGCCCTTTCTCTCCGCAGACCTCAGCCTCCCCATCCCGCCTAGCCCCAGCCCTTTCATGTCCATCTTGTGAAATGTCACCCTACTGTGTGCCAGGCCCTGGTCTGGAAACCCACAAGGCAGGAAGGAATTGTTCTCTCTGATTGTACAAAGGGGGACCTGTAACCCCACACCCTGCGCCTTGGCCAGGCTCTGACCTTCCATATCAGGGCTTTTTCCAGCCCAGCTGTCTTGGGAATTTACTTGATAAAACCAAAAAACCTAAACTTATTGCCATCAAGTCGGAATCAACTCAGAGCAACCCCCTTTGGCTTTCTGAGGCGGTAAATCTTTAGGGAAGTAGATCACCCCATCTTCCTTCCAGGGAGTGGCTGGGGGGGTTTGAACCACCAACCTTCTGGCTGGTGGTCAAATGTCTTAGGCACCATGCCACCAAAACTCCTTATAACAGGGTCCTAAAAAATAAAATGCCTATGAAAGGAATACCTCAGGGCAGAAGGGACAGCCTAGCCCAAGGGGTCACTCAGATCTGGGTTTCAAGCCTGACTTTGCTGCTCACAGCCTGTGTGATGTTAAGAAAATTACTTGCCTTCTCTGAGCCTCAGTTTCCCGATTTGTAAACCAGGGTAACACCCACCTCAAAGAATCCACTGCTTCAGGATGTTTGTTTGGCGCTTGCTGGTTTCCAATCCAGCCCTGTGCCCAGTTCCAGAGCCCCAAAGCTGAATCAGATCCTATCCTTGTCCCCAAGGAGCTCACAGTCCAGCTGGGAGACAGCCATCAATAGAGAGCAATGGAGGGAAGGGCAGGCATGCTAGCTTAGAAAAGCCCCTATCTACTTGGGGATTCAGGGAAGACTTCCTGTAGGAGGTGGCTCCTGGGCTGGGACTTGGCAGCTGAGTCAGTTCTCAGGCCAAGCACGACTAATGGAGGTGTGTGAGGCAGAGGCTTCAGAGAGCAGCTCCACAGAAGGCCCTCAGGGGGATCCGTGAGGCTGAGCATAGGGAGGTCTGCAGGAAGAGCCCCACCTGGCCTGACAGGCAAAGGTGAGGGCGAGTGAGGGCACTCTGCACCCGGCTCCCGAGGGGCCCTGCTGATCCACCCCGGTCGGAAGTGAGGCAGGAACAGAGCCTCACCTTCTGCTGCTGTGACAGTCCTGCCCTGTCTTCCTCCACCCTCCTCTTCCTCATCACCCTGCCCTTCATCACCCTGGCCCCTACCAAGCCAGGAGAAGCAGACAGACGAGTCAGGACCACATGACCCACACATTCAGAACAGGCTAGGGTGGGCCAAGAAACCCTGGTGACAGCTACCCAAAATTTTGGCAGTTCAAGAGTCGCCAGGAGCTCCGTGGAAGAAAGACCTGGTGATTTGCACCCATAAAAATTTCAGCCTAGGAAACCCTACGGGGCAGTTCTACTCTGTCCTCCAGAGTCGCTGAGTGTCAACATGAACTCAAAGGCACACAACAACAGCAACAAAGGGCGGGCCAGACCCAACCAAGGACAACGCTAAGGATGTCAGTGAGAGGTGTAAGGTCAAGGTCGGGTGAGTTCAGGGGTGAGGTGAAGCTCAGAATCACAAATGAGGGTCAGAGGGTGAGGGTCAAGGGTGAGGTCTGGGCTGGGAGTGTAACCCCTACAGGTGGAAGGGAGGGGGACCTTCCTGGGGAGGAGTGTGGAAGGGCAGGGGTCAGACAGGAGAAGGCAGGACGGCCCCAGCCTACCATGACGTGGAGTCCTCGTGCTGTAGCAGAGTGGGAAGCACTCAGGGCTGCCGCTTTAAATAGTGCTCTTCTCCAGGCCTGGACAACAGTTTGGAAGGTGACGAAGGACAGGATGGGGACCTCCCTGCCAGGCACCTGTCCTGAGCCATTCAGAGTGGGTGGGATTGTGGGATCCTTGGATAAACAGGATCAACAGACCGTCCAAGCCACGGGACCGACCTCTTATGAGTGTTGGGACATCTATCACCTCTACAACCCAGGTGCCAAGGCCCAGGAAGGGGCACTTGGCCAAGGACACAGTCAGTTGAGGCCTGGAACTGGCTGGAGAGACTTAGCCTTTAGGCCATTGAGGGTCAGGAGAGCTGTCCAAGGCAAAGCCACCCATGCAGCTGGGAGCACTCAAGGGCTACAGTCTGGCCGACCCCTTGAGCGGTGTGACTCTAGGTGGAACACTACCGGCTGCATGCCTCAGATATCTGACCAGGAACATGGGGAGGAGGGTGGCACCCCGTCAGCTCATGGAGATGGTTTCTGTGCCAGGCTGGCCAACAGGGGCCCCTCAACCTATATGGCTATTGCCTCATGGTTATCAGTGCTACCATCGTCCACCAGCCAAGTTCTCCTTTGGGCACTGGAAATGCCCGAGGTGTTGAAGAAGCAAAGAAATAAAAAATGAAGGTGACTGACCAGGGAGAACTGAAAAGTCAGACCCTCACTCCTCGCTGATCACACACACTCCAGACGTGGCCTGTCCCCACCAGTCCCGGCCCTGTCCAAGAATTCTCCAGCAGATGTACTAGCACCTGCCCCTGGCAGGCCTCTCGTACATCTAGGGCAGCCCTGACAGTCCGGGTTGGACCTCAAAGGGGGCCCCTGTCCATCTGGCCCAGTCAGCTCCGGTCTGGGGCCTCCTCCATCTGATCAGCTGCCGGCACTGGCAGTGCTGCGTGCAGGCAGTGAGCCCACCTCCCAGCCCCAGGAGCTGGAGAGCTTAACTGTCCCTGGGAGCAGACCTCAGGCCTCCAGGCACTGCTGACCGGGGAGGGATTAGCCGTACCACGGCTCAAATCTGGGGCCCCTTGGGAGGGAAGGAATGTGATAACAATGATGACCAGAGTAGCTAACACGTAGGAAGCCCAGAAGGTCGAGCTATGCTCTAAACAGTGCTCACCATGTGGCCTCTCATTCGACCCTCACCTCATTTTCCAGGTAAGGATACTGAGGCAGAGAAAAAAACAAAAACAAAAAAACAAACTCACTGACATCAAGTCAAGGCACAGAAAGGCTCACCCAAGGCCAAGCAGTGGTAGGGCCACGGTACTTTTGTCCTTAGGTGCCTTAGAGTCGATTTCCAATGCACAGCGACCCTAGGTATCACAGAACAAAAAGTTGCCCAGTACAATGCCATCCTCACAACTGCTACTACAGCTGAGCCCACTGTTGCAGTCATTATGTCAGTCCATCTCATTGAGGGCCGTCCTCTTTCGCACTGACCCTTGCTTTACCAAGCATGTGTCCCTCTCCAGGGACTGGTCCTTCCTAATAACGCATCCAAAATACATGAGATGACGTCTCACCATCCTCCCTTCCAGGTAGCATTCTGGCTGCACTTCTTCCAAGACATACTTGTTCATTCTTCTAGCAGTCCATGGTATATTCAATATTCTTCACCAGAACACCAGAATTCAAAGGCATCAATTCTTTTTTGGTCTTCCTTATTCATTGTCCAGCTTTCACATGCATAGGTTGTTGTTGTTATGTGCCGTCGAGTCGTCTCCGACTCAGAGCGACCCCTCCTTGGGTTTCTGAGGCAGTAGATTGCCCAGTTGTTTTGCCAGGAGTGGCTGGTGGGTTTGAACCTCCAACCTTCTGGTTAGCAGTCAAGTGCCTTAGGCACTATGCCACCAGAGCTCTCTCACATGCATATAAAATGATTGAAAATATCATAGCTTGGGTCAGGCGTACCTTAGTCCTCAAAGTGCCATCTTTGCTTTTGAATACTTTAAAGAAGTCTTTCACAGCAGATTTACCCAGTGCAATACATCATTTGATTTCTTGACTGCTGCCTCCACGGGAGTTGATTGTGGATCCAAGTAAAATGAAACCCTTGACAAATTCAACCTTTTCTCTGTTTATCATGATGTTGCTTATTGGTCCAGTTGTGAGGATTTTTGTTTTCTTTTGTTGAAGTGTAATCCATACTGAAGGCTGTAGTCTTTGATCTTCATCAGGAAGTGTTTCAAGTCTTCCTCACTTTCAGCGAGCAAGGTTGTGTCATCTGCGTATCACAGGTTGTTAGTGAGTCTTCCTTCAATCCTGATGCCACATTCTTCACACAGTCCAGCTTCTCAGATTATTGGCTCAGCACACAGATTGAATAAGTATGGTGAGAGGATACAACCCTGACACACTCCCTTCCTGATTGTAAACCATGCAGTGTCCCCTTGTTCTGTTTGAAAGATAGCCTATTGGTCTGTATACAGGTTACTCATGAACACCCATTCTTTGCAATATTATTCATAATTTCTTATGAATACACAGTTATGCCTTTGCACAGTCAATAAAACATAGATAAACATCTTTCTGGTATTCTTTGCTTTCAGCCAAGATCCATCTGACATTACCAATGATATCCCTCATTCCCTATTTTCTTCTGAATTCAGCTTGAACTTCTGGCAGTTCCCTGTTGAAGTACTGCTGCAACCATTTTTTAATCATCTTCAGCAAAATTATACTTATGTGTGATACTAATGATATTGTTTGATAATTTCTGCATTCTGTTGGATCACCTTTCTTTGGAATGACCATGAATACAGATATCTTCCATGCAGTTGGCCAAGTAGCTGTCTTTCAAATTTCTCGGCATAGATGAGAACATCTCAGTTGGTATTCTGTCAACTCCTGGAGACTTTCCTTCACCCCTTTTGTTCGTGATTCCAGAAGGAAGGTTCAAGAAGTTTCTATTGTTTGTGGTTCAGAAGGAAGGTTCTACTCACCCCGGTGCTTGCTCCCTTGACTACACCAACCCTGACCCACCTCCTGATCTCTCTAAGCAACTAGGGGTCTATCCAGGCTGAACCAAGCCCTGCCTTACCATCCTCTGACAGAGTTGCTCTCCTGGCATCTTTCAAAGGTCCGACTCCATGCCTCCTGGTGGTTAGCAGACTGGGATTGAGGGGAACCTGGACTTAGGGGCAGGAGGCCTGGGTTCCAGTCTCGTCTTGCCCTGACCTACTGGATGGGACAGGCTGTATGAACTCAGCAAGGGCTTGCCCTTCCTGGGCCTGTGCAGAGGGGCTGGTGGCTGCCGTCTGCACCAGCCACAGCATGCATTCTTTCCTCAGCCGGGCTATGAGCCTGGCCCTGGGCCTGGAGCCTCCTGGCTCTGGGCCTGTTGAAGAGAGAGAGAGATGATGCCATCCTGGTCTGTAACTCCCTGACGGCCTGGCTTCCTGACTTCAGCTTCCTGCTAGCCTGAGGCCTTCTCATCAAAGGCTGTGTTGTAAATCGAATTGTGTCCCAAAAAGAGATGTTAAAGTCCTAATCCCTTGGTACCTGCGAATGTGATCTTGTTTGGGAATAGGGTTTTTGAAAACACTATCAGTTAACACGAGGTCATACTGGAATAGGATGGGTCTTAATCTTACATCTGTGTTGTTGTTGTGGTTGTTGTTAGGGGCCATCCAGTTCGTTCTGACTCATAGTGACCCCACGTATAACAGAGTGAAACACTGCCCAGTCCTGCACCATCCTCACAGTCCGTTCTATGCTTGAGCCCATTGTTGTATCCGTCTTGTTGAGGGCCTTCCCCTTTTTTGCTAACCCTCCATTTCACCAGCATGATGTCCTTCTCCAGGGACTGGTCCCTTCTTATAACATGACCAAAGTAGGTGAGGTAAAGTCTGGCCGTTCTCATCTCCAAGGAGCGTTCTGGCTGCACTTCTTCCAGGACAGATCTGTTCATTCTTCTGGAAGTCAATGGTATTTTCAGTATTCTTCACCAACATCACAGTTCAAAACTGGTTTGAAAGGGATGGGCAATTTAGAAATTAGCTATCTAAAATGGGGGGAGATGGGTGGGCTCTCAGCCCAATAGTTAACAAGATGTACATGCAGACCACTCAACCCAGCATGCCGCACCCACACACTCAATGATAATACATCCCTTAGAGCAATAGACCACGGGACACCAGAGGACCAACATTCAAACTGAGGAAATGCAAGACAAACAGGAGTGCATAATTACGAGGGCACGG
>NW_006921593.1:718336-723411 GCF_000298275.1 Orycteropus afer afer
GCAGGCTAGGGAGGGAAGGAGATTGGGTTAGGGTTGGACATGGAGAATGGGGAATGAAACTAAATGTACGCGTGATGTTGGATGTAAAACAAGCTCTTAAAATAAAAATAATAATTAAAAATAAATAAATAAATAAAATGGGGGGAGATAGAGACATGGCGTGGCTGGCTTACATGCTTTCATGGGTGTGCGTATACTTAAAATGATTGAGAAGGGGATGTTAATTTTTCAAGTATGAAAAGGACTGGAATAGCTGGGGGTGGCTTGTGGTGCAGTGAATTACTTAATATAACCCTTCTGACCAAGGTCTTTGTGACTCCCACCAGATGATGACTAGGTGGGACTATGCAAACATAAAGTGAAATTATCCTTATAAAAGAGAAGAGACAGCGAGACGGAGGAAGGATGTCCTGTGACAATTGCCAGCCCAAGAGTGCGTGGAGCTACCAGAACCTAGGAGAGGGACATGGCACAGATTCTCCATCAAAGCCTCAGAAGAAACCAACACGACCAACACCCTGGTCTCAGACTACCAGCCTCCAGAACAGTGAGAGGATCACTTTCTGTTCTTACCAAACCCCTCAGCTTGCGGTGGTCTGTTGCAAACTCTTGCCAGTGGGGATCACTGACCCGGAACATGGAGGGGCTCCCAGAGGCTGGGACCCTCCTGAGCAAGGGAAGGGGAATAATGCCAAAATTTAGAGTAAATCCCAGCAGGGACTACAGGCTCTTAGCAAATTAGTCCCACTGTATTTCCTTCCCAGACCTCCTTCTCCTTCATGTGTTATTAGGTGTCGTCAAGTCAATGTTGGCTCATAGTGACCCCTTCGTAGTACAAAGGCAGGAAGAGCTCATCAGAGACCTGGCGGAGACTGGAAGCTCCCCAGAGTCAGATGTTTATGAGCATGTGTCCCTGGGCACATGGCAGTGGGTGTGGAGGTGGAGGTGGAAATGAGAAGGGGAAACTATGAGCTCTGCCCCCATCATGGGACCCTCATTCAGTGACACGAGGACTCTCAGGTTTCCCCATCTGAGAAACAGTGCCAGCAATCCCATCCTCTCAAAGTTGTCCTCGGGAAGCCTAGTGCTGTGGAAGGAAGTGGGCTTTGGAGTCACAAGTCTGGGATGGAAAGGATGTCTCTGCCTGCCTACCCACCCACTAAAACAAATGTGCAGGCTCTACAAGCCGCAGTTCCCTCATTGGCCAAAGAGGGCTACAGTGAGTCAGCGATCATCCCTGGGTCACATTGTTTGACCTGTACAGGAGGCAACTGTCCTGTTCTCAGAGCCAAGGGAGCAAGCAGCCTCTTGAACTGAAATTCTGGGTCTGCCTGAGGTGAGTCAGAGAAATACTTAGCCTCTTGGAGCTTGTCTGCCAGTCAAGCTGTCTACGAGTTGCCAGTTCAAACCCACCCAGCAACACCATGGAAGACAAGCTTGGAGACCTTCAAAAAAAATCACAGTCAAGTTGGAATCAGCTCAGTGGCAATGGGTTTGTTGTTGGGTTTTGGGTAAAAAAACATATCAATTTCTCCAAGGGTTAACTGAGCTCCTATGAGAGACCAAGCCAGGAAGGGAACTTGGATGGGGTCAGCAGTGATTATAAGTGGTACCCAGAACACAAGAGCAAGCTGGGGACAGATGACTTCACCTGTCACCTGTCATTCCTAACCTCTCACCTCTAACCCTTCACTGTCTGCAGGCTATCTCCCTTCCCCCCGTTCCCCAGCCCTTGGCCCTGGCCAGCTACCACCCTGACATCTACTGTTCTCAAACGCTTGCACAGTGTCCTGCCTCCAAGCCTTGTTCACGTTGCATGCTCCTACCGTGATCACACCCCATCCTATCACTTTCCATCAAGTGTCACCTCCCCCCGAAGGCTTCCCTGGTCTCCCTCCTCTATCCTCTTCCACTGGCATCATTTTGGCTGTGACCTTCACTCTGCAGGCCAAAGACAGCTTGCCCTTTCCTTAGCCATCACCAACTGGTAGCACTCACCACTCTCAAGCTCTGCCCACCTGGCCTCCTGGGTGCTGGCAGCAGAGTGAGCCCCCCAGAGGCAGCTTCCACACGCCCTGAGCTCTCAACAGGAAAACTCCTCCAGGCCCTGACTACGTTTTCTCCCAAAGCATTCAGCCTTTGAGGGGCTTGTCCACATATGTGTCCTTCCTCTTGGGGAATCATTGCTATGGACTTTCTGGCCAAAGGAACCTCAAAGACCTCAAAGTGCAAATCACAGACCCTCTGAGTGCAGCCCTGTTAGATGTTGAATGTCCTTTGCAGCCTCCCCATCAAATGGCCTTGCATTCCACCTGTGACGGGCAGCTCAGCATTCCCAAGTAGCTCTCAAAGGCAACTCAGATTAACAAATACTCATTGATTATTGACTGTAACACTCATCTGGGTGTTCTGGGAGACTAAGAACTAGTCCCTGAGGATCACTGGGTTTGGAATGTTTTGTTGTTGTTGTTATGTGCCGTCGAGTCAGACCCACTCATAGCGACCCCTCCTTGGGTTTCCGAGGCAGTATCACTACGGAAGTAGATTGCCCCATC
The DNA here is from genome assembly GCF_000298275.1 of Orycteropus afer afer. Lineage (NCBI taxonomy): Eukaryota > Metazoa > Chordata > Mammalia > Tubulidentata > Orycteropodidae > Orycteropus > Orycteropus afer. The sequence goes on from NW_006921593.1 coordinate 720,892, forward strand.
TTCCTTCCAAGGAGTGGCTGGTGGGTTTGAACCACAAGCCTTCTGGTTAGCAGTCAAGTGCCTTAGGCACTATGCTATCAGAGCTCCTTGGAATATTTTAGTAGGCAAGTTATACAATGCGTACTGAGTTGAGTCATTCATTCATCAAATATTGACTGAGTGCTTATTGAGTGCTGGGTACAGCAGCCACAGCAGTGAATGAGATGGGTGTGGCTCCATGCATCACCGGAGCCAGCCAAAGAGTCTGCCGGTACAGAGGAGGCACTGAAGGCTGGGGCTCACCACACTAGACCTTGAAGGATGCGGAGAATGCGTTGAGGGTTGTCAGTGTTCAGGAAGATCAGCCAAGTTAGCACGGGGAACGTCCCCACGTGCCCACAGTCCTGCTCCGACGTGAAGGCACGAAGCATGCGGGGACGGCCTGGGTCAGGAGGGAGAGAGGAGCAGAGGAGACAGGGCTGCTCAGAGGCTCCAGGCCCACGCAGGACCGGCCTAAGGTTCCCTCTACTCATGGTTTAGGGGGATAGCCAGCCCCCTCGAAAAATAAAACCTGCTCCTTCCTCCTCCTCTCAGCCATCAAACCAGTGGTTATTCTCACAGCAGGACTTTTGTGGCCACAGGCCCCTTGAACAGGGCGCCTTTGCGTGCTGGGCTGAGGGAGCACGTTCCCCAGGCCTCTCAGCTGCAGGCATAAACTAGGCAAGAGGCGTTCCGGAGACATTCCTGCCAGCTTTAAAAGTCCCCATGTCGTCTCTAAGTGGCTCCCAATTAGAGGAAGGCTCCAGACAGCAGCAGGGAGGAGGGGACCCCAGGGCTCCGGGTAAAGACAGAACCTCCCCTAACTGTCCTCAAAAGGCAACCATTCCACGCCGTAATTACAGAGCTGATGAATGACAACGGCAATTTCCTTTGTGGGGAAAGAGAGAAAAAGGCTAATTGACTCCAAGCAGGGTTTTGCCTGAAATATTAACTCCTGGAGGGTAGGCTGCTCTGGTCCGGCCTGGCCTCTGGCCCTGGCTCAACTTTGGTCTATCGGGAGCGCTGGGGGAGTCTCCTGGGCAGGGCTGCAAGAGCATGGAGTTTGTGCCCCCCTACCCCAACCTGAAGCCCTCCTCTGGGGGCAGAAATAAACATATTTCTATGGAGTGCCAAGCAACAGCAGAAGCCTTCCGTGGACCATAGGTGTTCCCCGTGGACTCAGTCCCACTCTCTGACCTTGGGCCATCAGTGGTCTGTGGAGATTTTGTAATTCAGGGATGTGACACTTGGAAGCGGGAGTGGAGGAGCCCTGGTGCTCTGAACAGACCCAAAAGGGAAAGGCACAGACCTGGAACTGCATGTTTGTGCCTGGTCCTGGCTGCTAGCAGGGGCTCCTATGGCCACAGCTCATTCCCATGTCCTTTGGCTCCATGCTGGGTGCACTGGTCTGGATTTGAGGGCAGATCTTCAGGGATGATATACCCACCTGGCCTTGGGACCTCCCAGGGTTCATTAGGGCACAGCTGGTGCTGGAATAATCTGAAGGCTTATACGTTTGGTGTCTGGGCAGGGAGGATTCAAAGATAAGGACTGCCAACCAGAACACCTGCACAGGGCCTCTCTAGGTGGCTTGGGCTATCTCATAATATGGCAGCCTCATGGTAGTTGGACCTCTCACCTGGCCACTCAGGGCTCTAACACAAATGTTGCAGGAAACAAGGGGGTAGCTACATGGCCTATGGTGACCTAACCTCAGAAGATACATATTAACACTTCCAAACAACTCTCTTGGTTGATGCCATCACAAAAGCCTTCCCAGTGTCAAAGAGAGATGATATAGACCCCACCTCTGATGAGAAAGAGCTCTAGTGACTTACTGCCTAAGGCATCTGACTGCTAACCAGAAGGTTGGCAGTTCAAACCCACCAGCCACTCCATAGAAGGAAGACTGGGCCATCTACTTCTGTAAAGATTTATCTCCCCGGAAACCCAAAGTGGGTCACTATGAGCTGGAATTGACTCGCTGGCAGTGAGTTCGGGTTTTTTTGGCTTCTGATGAGAACACAGAGAATTTTCCGAAGCATTGTACAACCACCACTCCCACCCAGCCTGGGCTCAGGGAGGCTTGAGAGTGGCCTAAGGTCACGGGCTTTGTAAGTAGAGTAGCCAGAATTTAGATTCAAGCTTGAGGTACTTTGTCCCTCGGTATTTTCAAAGTATGTGAGCCCAGGAAGGCCAGGAAACTCAGGGAGAATGAGAAGGCAGGTAGTCACTCTCTGTCCACAGCCAGAAAGGCCTAAGTTTGAAAAGAAACCTCGAGTAGGGTGAGGAGCCAGGCCCCTCTCTTCTGCTGAGAACTATCATAAGAGTAGACTAGCCTTCGCCGTATGCCACCCCTTCAACTTGGCCTAGACCTGGAGCATGGCCTCTCTGTATCTCAGCATCCCTGTTATGAGACTTCAGCAGATGAGCAATAAGGACTATCTGTGGACTGGCTATCAAACAAGAGCTTCCCTTCTTGAGCTCCTGAACCAATACCTG
>NW_006921593.1:723517-727584 GCF_000298275.1 Orycteropus afer afer
AGGCTGGCGGTTCAAACCCACCAGCCACTCCTCAGAAGGAAGGTTGGGCAATCTACTTCTGTAGTGATACCGCCTCGGAAACCCAAGGAGGGGTCACTATAAGTCGGGTCTGACTCAGCACATAACAACAACAACAACAACAAAAGAAATGCTCAAGTCTCATCCTCTGGCACCTGTAACCATGACTTTGTTTGGAAATAGGGTCTTTGAAGGTATAATCAGTTAATGGAGATTTTACTGCAATAGGATGGGTCCTAATCTAATTGGAGTGGTATGTTTATAAAAGACACAGACACTAAGGGACATCATATGATAAGCAAGGGAGACAGGAGTGATGTTGTCAAAAGCCAAGGTACGGATTACATCTCAAAATAAAGAAAATGAAAATCCTCACAACTGGACCAATTAGCAGCATCACGATAAATGGAGAAAAGATTAAAGTTGTTAAAGATTTCATATTACTTGGTTCCACAATAAATACCAATGGAAGCAGCAGTCAAGACATCAGAGGTCTTATTGCACTGGGCAAACCTGCTTCAGAAGACCTCTTTAATCTGCTGAAGAGCAAAGATGTCTCTTTGAAGATTAAGGTGCTCCTGACACAAGCCGTGGTATTTTCAATCACCTCATATGCACATGAGAGCTGGATATGAATAAGGAAGACGGAAGAAGAGTTGATGCTTTTGAGCTGTGGTGTTGGCAAAGAATACTGGTGTTACCATGGGCTGCCAGAAGAACTAACAAGTCTGTCCTGGAGGAAGTGCAGCCAGAATGCTCCTTGGAAGCAAGAATGGCCAGACTTCATTTGACCTACTTTGGTCATGTTGTCAGAAGGGATCATTCCCTAGAGAAGGATATCATCCTTGGCAAAGTGAAGGGTCAATGAAAAAGGGGAAGGCCCTCAATGAGATGAATTGACACAGTGGTTGCATCAATGGGCTCAGATATACCAAGGATTGTGAGGCTGGCACAGGACCGGGCAGTGTTTTGTTCTGTTGTACACAGGGTCACTGAGTCAGAGCTGACACAATGGCACCTCACAACAACAACAGCAACAACAACAGCCTCCAGAACTGTAAGACAATACATTTCTGTTGTTTGAAGCTACAGAGTTTGTGGTGCTTTTTGTGGTAGCCCCAGGAAACTAAGATGGCTTCTCTCTTTTCACCCTCATTTGACACTTGCAGAAACTAAGGCTCAGAGAGGTGAAAGGATTTGCCCAGGCTTCACAGCTGGAGGTGGGCGAGGGGGTGAGGCCAGTAGTTGGCTCCAACCACCTGCTTTTTCTGCTATGTGAGTTCCCTTCCTCTGGGTAGGACGACGGAGAGGGGAGGGTATGGCTCAGGTTCATACATTCCCTGACTGTCCTCCCCCATGGGTATTTCTGTGGGTCTTCAAAGCAACAGAGAACACTGTGGTGGGATAAACCCAAGGAGCCTTCTTGGAGGCGGAGAAAAGGACAAGCTGGGCCATGGTGTGTAGGCCCTAGCTTTTCCCCAAGAGACAGGAAAGCCTCAGCCCATTAGATAGCTGGGGAAACTGAGGTCTGGAGTAGGGAAAGCCTTGTTCAAGGAGTCATAACAAGCCTTCCAGCCCAAACCCTGCCCAACCCGTCCTCAGAAGGGCCTCTTGGGAGCTGAGAGGACGAAGGCCCTCCCCTGAGATGCTGGCTTTCCTGCACCAAACCAGTGGCTCAGGCAGCGCCTGGACTCAGGCCCTCCCAGGGGCCCGGCAGCCGCCAAGCAGGCCCAATTTGCTGCGCTCTTGTGTACTCTATGCTGTGAAGAGCCTCTGCACACACTCTTCCATGAGCCAGGCCAGCAGCAACAGAACAAGCTGTAATTACATCAAGCCACGTCCTGTTGCCCTAGCTGAGCCATTAGCGAGGTTGTCTAGCTTTTCCAAGATTACACCCAGCCGGGCTCTGGGTGGGGTCCAGCAACCCAGCAATCAGGAGGCGGAGGGCAGGGGGCCACTTCTTAAACCTCCCCACACCCACTCCAGAAATGAGTCTGCAGAGGGAGGCTCCCTTCGTGACTAGTTACCCATCACCCCAGCCTGACCTCAGCCACCCTCTGAAGGCGACCTCTCCCACCCACACACATAGGCCAGGGTGTCTACAGTGGAGGGGCAATGGGGAGCCAAAGCCCTCCCGGGAAGACCTCCCTCCTCAGTGCCCAGTCTTGTAGGCTGATCTGTTGAGGGGCCAGCACTAGAGGCATGATCTACTCCCCAAGGCTCTGAGGGCTACAGAAAGATTGGAGCAGGAATTTGGAACCAGGTAGGCCTGGGTTCAAGTCTCGCTAGGCTTGTTGTCCTGTGAATACCATTTACCCTCTCCAAGGTCTTGTGTTCTTCACCTGTGACAAGGAGTCGGCCTTATTCACTTCACAAGATGATCATTCAAATTGGAGCACTGTGCCTGAAACACAATTGGGACTTCATAAAATGGGGCTAAAAGTCCTGTCTGATCACTGGCAGAGGCCATGGCTGACTGTGACAAGGTCCGCTCCAATTTCTGGGCCACATGGCTCAATCATCCTTGGGCCAAGCACACATGTATGCAGTGCTGTCACCCAGGGTGAAGGCATGAGAGGTCTAAGCACAGATCATCTGTGCCACCTCCTTGGTCTACTCATATATTTGAATGGGATTGTGTGTGTATGTGTGTGTGTATGTGTGTAGGGGCTCTGGTGGTGCAGTGGTTAAAGCATTCGGCTACCAAGCAAAATGTTGGCGGTTCAAACCCTCTAGCCATTCCATGGGAAAAAGATGAGGCACTCTTCTTCCATAAAGATTTATAGTCTTGGGAACTCTCTGGAGCAGTTCTACTCTGTCCTATGGGGTCACTATGAGGAGCTCTGGTAGCATGGTGCCTAAGGCATTTGACTGCTAACCAGAAGGCTGGCGATTCAAACAAACCAGCCACTCCTCAGAAGGAAGGTTGGGCAATCTACTTCTGTAGAGATATTGCCTCAGAAACCCAAGGAGGAGTTGGATCCGACTCAAAGGCACATAACAACAATGAAGTGAAACCAACTTGATAGCAGTGGGTTTGGTTGTTTGGTTAATATATATGTGTGTGTTTTAGCTGTCCATAACTAACTTCTTTTTAAAGGCACCTGTAATACTAATGGTTGAATATAGAAGTATATGCCATTTTAGCATAATGAGATGAACTAGGTTCTACAATGGCCAGTGGATGCCGTGTACTAATTGTTTTATTATATACCACATTTTGCACAACAAGAATATTCCACATATTCTACAACAAAGAAAATGAGTCTGTGGACTCAGTTGTCTCAACAATCAATGTGACATTCTGTTGATGTCCCACAACAAAAAATTGACTTTCACCAGTTTGCTTTAAACAGCTCATACTTCAACTCTGATGCTTGCTTCATAGTAAATGCTGTAATTTAATGAACAAATAAAAGATGTCATAAAAGAAAATGTAATGATGAGAAGACAAATATTACAACAAATTATATTTTACTTTTAGATAGATCTTTCCTCTCTAACATGTTACAGTTTAAAACACCTCTTTCTATTCTTTGCTCCTATAAATTCTTCAGTGATCATCACAATTAAGCTGTCGAAAAATATCTGCTTTCACATATAATAAGGATAATGAATCCCGTCTATCTTGAATCACTTGTACATTGAGGGTTTTTTGGTCTCTTTAGGGACAAAAGTGAGCTTTCTATTGCATATTTTGTGATCATTCAAGTTAGGACTATACGTAAAGCAATTTCAACCTTGAGAAATATGCATCACATTTTATCTTCTATTATGGAATCATAATTATGTATGTATTATGGAATCATACAGGCCTACATGATAGAATTTGTCTTTCCTGAATCTGTAAACTTTGTTCTTATGTCAGAATGAAATTAATGTATTTCTCTGTAAAAATTTTAGTCAGCCCCAGGCTTACAGGTGAGGAGAGACAACGCAGGGACGCCAGAGTAGCAGGCCGAAAGAGCAGGGAAGGGGATAAAATCCTTGAACCCGGACAGAAGAGCAATCAGCTGAAGGGATTAGGTGAGGAGGGGAAACTCAGGCCC
>NW_006921593.1:755487-782255 GCF_000298275.1 Orycteropus afer afer
ATAATGAAAACTGGCTGAAAGACAATTAGGGGAGACAAAGGAGGGATATAAAAAAGTGAGGATTTAGCAGGGATAGGTGGATAACATATACGGGATTACATGATTGGTTAAGGATACATAATTGCTAGCATACATACTCTTCAGTTTATTACAGGATGGTCACAGGACAATGGCAGAACATTTTGGGGTCGTCTGCTGAAAAATTGCTTTCCCAATCATGTCTGTTTCTCAGAGTCCATTGTAAAGGTCAGTAATGCTGTGAATCCAGACCCTTGGGGTATAAGCTGTCACATCTTGTGTCTGTTTGACCACAGTGGAAAGACCCTCTGAGAACAGAGTGTAATATCCTATACCTACCAGACCTCAGAGCAAAAGAATGTCTCCTTTGATATGGTCAGCATCAAGGCTAGGTCAGCATCAAGTCTAGGTCAGTATCAAGGCTAGAAGGACAGCTGTTAGAAAAGGCAGCTTTAAAATTCAATATGGATTCTAGATTCATGTCAAGACTTTAAAATGGAGTTAAGGTTCCATTTTCAGACTGCTCCATTTACACACACTTAGTGCCTCTGATTTTAAGCTCTCCTACACCACCTTTAGGAAGTCTGGTAGCATAGTGCCTAAGGCATCTGACTGCTAACCAGAAGGCTGGCAGTTCAAACCCACCAGCCACTCCTCAGAAGGAAGGTTGGGCAATCTACTTCTGTAGTGATATCGCCTTGGAAACCCAAGGAGGGGTTGCTATGAATCAGGTCTGACTTGATGGCACATAACAACAAAACAACAACAACAACACCTTTAGGAGCTCTGGTGGCGTAGCGCCTAAGGCATCTGACTGCTAACCAGAAGGCTGGCGGTTCAAACCCACCAGTTACTCCTCAGAAGGAAGATGGGACAACCTATTTCCATAGAGACACCAACTTGGAAACCTAAGAAGGGGTCTTTATGAGTCAGAATCAATTTGATGGCTGTGAATTTGGTTTGGGTTTTACCCCACCTTTGTTGCTAACTGCATACTGAGGCTCAGCATGAAGCCAATTCCCTCCTGGAAGTGGATCCAATCCTTACTTACCATTTCTCCATCCTCGTTGCCAGCTGCTCTAAGCATCACACTAACTCATCCCCAACCACCCTGGGCCAGTGAGCACCAGCCATGTTCTGCTTACCACTCTGACAAGAATATACCACAAATGGGAGGGCCTTAACAAACAGGAGTTTATTCTCTCACAGTTTGGAGGCTAGAAGTCCGAGTTCAAACTGCCAGCCTCTAGGGGCTGGGTGAAAGCCCCTCAGCCTTGGGCTTCAGCTCTACCTCCAGCTCCCAGCCCACTGACGCTGGAGGCTTTTCTTCAGTTAGCTGCTGGCTGCTGAGGCTGCCAAGCCCAAGATCAACAAATAAAATGGCACAGTCCCAATGTTACCAAACCACATGACAGGCCATTAATTCAAGTCCATTGAAAGTCCCAAGGTCAGCAGAGCATGACACGGCTACATGCAGGGTCCAAGCGTACCATAAGCTACAAACTATTCCCAAGGCTTCTCCTTATGTACAGGAAGCAAACCACATCCCAAAGGCAACTACTCAGATGCTCATGGTAGATCCCACCATGGAGCTGATTGCCAGTCTCATCATGGGGAAGAACTATCACCAGCTGCCCAGCCATTCAACCAGGCCCAGGCAAGTTGATAATACAAACTGAACTACCACAAGCCACAAGTTCAGAAGTCCGCACAACTCCTTCCACTTCAGACCAAAAAAAAAAAAAAAAACACCTCAAACTCACTGCCATTGAGTCGGATCTGACCCATAGCGACCCCTCCTTGGGTTTCCAAGGCAGTATCACTACAGAAGTAGATTGCCACTTCAGACCAGCTATCCTCAAATCTGGGGCTTTCTCCTACCCCCTCAGGGTACCAGCCCCAAGCTTAAAGGTCCTTAGCCTCCTAACTTCTGACTTAAAGGCCCCTTTCGCATTAGAGCTTAAACTCTAAAGCACTTGGTTTGTGGAAAGTAGCAATCCACAGCAAGAGCCTTAACTCCATTTTGAATCTTGACATAAATTCAGATGCCATTTGAGTTCAACCATGTGGCTATGCTTACACGAGTCCAGACAAGCCCAGGGAAGGGCAGTTTGCCCTCAGAACGAGTGCTGTTGAAAGGAGACGAACGAACATGCAGAGAGACGCTCACACACACTAGGGAACTTGCACAGGCATTGACTGAAAATAGTCCATCAGATGAATGTTATCTAATTTAAATGACAGGTTGAGGTCCTACTACCATGACTCAGGGTGACATAATTTTGAGTCATACCCTAACTACCATGTAGCCAGGTAATCAAAACCCCAGAACCAATCCTGAAACCTTGTTAACCTGCAGTTATGTGTGTATTCCAACTGTGGTCTCTCCACCACTTCCGTAGTCCCACCTACAACAGTGATGGATTGACCTGACACCAATCATGATCTCGGGATTCCCTTTGTTCTCCGTCATGTGTAACAGACACCATGACAGTGATTCAGCAGATCCCATCAACATCAGTAACGGGTACCTGCTGACAGTCTCCCTCATCCAGAACATTGTCTCTGTCCTGTTTGAGGCTTAATAAAAGGGTCTCTAAGAACATTTTTGGGAGCTCTGGTGGTGTAGTGCCTAAGACATTTGACTGCTAACCAGAAGGCTGGAGGTTCAAACCCACTAGCTGCTCCTCGGAAGGAAGATTGGGCAATCTACTTCCATAGCAATACCACCTCAGAAACCCAAGGAGGGGTTTATCTGGGGTCTTTTGTCCTCTGGCACACTTCTCTCTTTCATTCCTAGCCATGCAGTGCTGGGTCAGTGGACACAGGGGAAGGACAGGGTCCTTCAGAGTGTCAATCAGCCAGACACCTTTTGGTTTGATAATTCCTGGAACAACTCATAGAATTCATGAAAAGTGTTTATATGTATACAGCAGTTATCCATTTATTATAAACAAAAAGGATACAAAGAAGACACACACAGGGTGAGGTCCAGGAGGGATCCCATCACAGAGCTCCCAAGTCCCTAGGGGTATGCCACCCTCTCAAGAGCAGGTATTTTCTCCAGCCTGGAAGCCCAAGCTATTTCCCTGTTCAGGACTTTTATTGGCTTCATTGCATAGTCATTGCATTGCATAGTCATGATTGACTACATCATTAAATATGCATGATTGATTAAATTATGCCCCCTCGCTTCCTGAAGTGAACTGAGTAGGTGTGATCTATGTAGCTCCCACTCATTTGCACAACTTTTCAAGTGTTACCTGGTGGGTCTTAGACAACAAACACAACTCGATTATCAAGGAAATTCCAAAGATTATCTCTCTGGACCCAACGACAAAAGGTCAACTTCCTTTAGATTAAGTCATTCATTATTGAATTACTGAAGTCAATGATTGATTTCATTTGACTTAGACCCACAATCAACACCTTTGGAAGCAGCAGTCGAGAAATCAAACAATGTATTGCATTGAGCAAATATGCTGCAAAAGACTTCTTTAAAGCGTTAAAGAACAAAGATATCACTTTGAGGACTAAGGTGCACCTGACCCAAGCCATGGTATTTTCCATTGCCTCATATGCGTGTGAAAGCTGGACAATGAACAAGGAACTGAAGAAGAGTTGATGTATTTGAATTATGGTTTTGTCAAAGAATACACAATATACCATGGACTGCCAGAAGAATGAATAAATCTGTCTTGGAAGAAGTGCATCCAGGATAGAATGCTCCCTGGAAGAGAAGATGGGAGACTTCATCTCACATACTTTGGAACTGTTATCAGGAGGGACCAGTCCCTAGAGAAGGACATCATGCTTGGTAAAGTAGAGGGTCAGTGAAAAAGAGGAAGACCCTCAATGAGATGGATTGGCCCAGTGGCTGCAACATGGGCTCAAACGTAGCAATGATTGTGAGGATGCAGGACTATTATGCACAGGGTTGCTATGAGTCAGAATAGACTCAATGTCACCTAACAACAACAACAAATTCATTACCACACCAACCATTCTGGTTTGCCCCTGATTGAGGGGGTTCTGGGGACACACGACTTTCAGTTTTAAAACCAAGAGGTGTTGGTCACCCTAAGTGGCCAAATGGGCTGGCCTGGGGGGAAGAGAGTAGATGAAAAAGACTATGGGAGATGGAAAGGGGAGGTGCAGGGCAACCACAGGAGTCTCAGCATGGGCTGTAGCTTCGGGTGGCGAGAGCTGAGGGACTGGGTGTCATGGGGGAGGAGAGGGCAGTCCCAACAACGGTTTTCCCTTGAGGACTCCTCCCAGCTCACACGTGGAAAGCTCTTTTCCTTCCCTTCACTACAGATCCCTCCATCCTCGTGCACCAACAGGGGCTGGAAGCCAGCTGGTCATGGCAGGGCTGGGATTCAAACCCAAAGTCCACAGCAATAAGCCCTGCACCATCCTGCCTCTGGAACTAACATGGGGAATGCTGGAAGCAGGCATCCACTCCTTATTTGTTGTTCACCTGCCTGTCTTAAATGCCAAGTGTTTCCTTTGGAGTTGGAACTCACACCTAGGGAATCAGACACCACCCTGGCCCAGGGAGCCCCACTCCAACAGACAAGAACTCACCCTTCCCAGCAGCTATGACAGAGGCTGGTCCAGGACACCAATGGGGTGCAAGTTTAGTGAGGGTGGGGTGCTCACTGCTGGCTGCCCACCCGACATCCATTCTCTCCTTCCTTACCAACAGAAAGAAGCCTGATTCTGTTAGAGGCAATGATATGCCCAGACAAGATACTACATTTCTCAGTCTCCCTTGCAGACAGAAGGAGCTATGTGCAAACACTTGCCCATGACACGTATGTGAAAGTTGTTGAGTGTTGTTTCTAGGAAAGTGCTGTCAAAAGGAAATACAAACTCAGATGGCTTATACCCTTTTCCATTTCCCGCTTCCTGAGCTCTGGTGGCGTAGTGCCTAAGGCATTTGACTGCTAACCAGAAAGCTGGTGGTTCAAACCCACCAGCCACTCCTTGAAAGGAAGAGCAGGCAATCTACTTCCATTGAGATACCACCTCGGAAGCCCAAGGAGGGGTCATTATGAGTTGGAATCAACTCGATGGCAGTGAGTTTTTTTAGTTTTCCTCAGTACTGGTGAGAAGACAGATGTGATGGCTGGAGCTGCAGCAACCGTTTTAAGATCAGGAGACTTGGAAGATGAAACCACACACCAAGGATGGTAAGGAGGAAGAAGCACTCACGAATGTTGAGCAATCATGGAGTTATAGCACCAGCCGTGACTCTCCGGCCTTTGGACTGCTTATTACATCCTAGTCCTCCTACTTTGTTTAAACCACTGTTGGGGGAAGGGAGAGGGCTCTGTAACAGCCAAACACAATTCCTCACTGACACAAAACACTTTCTGGAAGACGTGATGCCTGAGCTTCATCTCGAAGGACAAACAGGAGTTTGGTGGACAGACTGAGCAGCAGTTAACATCAGCCACTGTATGTTGTGGTCGTTATATTTGTGTGTCAACTTGGCTGGGCCTAGTTGAGTGGCTGGGCAGCTGGTGGTAGTTATTCCCCACGATGAGACTGGTAATCAACTCCATGGTGGGATCTACCACAAGCAGCTGAGTAGCTGCCTTTGGGATGTGGTCTGCTTCCTGTCTATAAGGAGAAGCCTTGGGGATAGTCTCTAGCTTATGGTATGCTTGGACCCTGCATGTAGCCGTGTCGTTGTTCAGCAACCTGCCATGCTCTGCTGAGCTTGGGACTTACAATAGACTTGAATTAATGGCCTGCCATGTGGTTTGGTAACATTGGGACCGTGCCTTTTTATTTGTCGACCTTGGGCTTCTTAGCCTCAGCAGCCGGTGGCTGTCTGAGTGAAGAGATGCCTCTAGCTTCAGTGGGCCGGGAGCAAGAGGCAGAGCTGTAGCCCAAGGTCGAGGGGCTTTCACATAGCCCCTAGAGCCTGGCACTTCAAACTTGCACTTCAAGCCTCCCGAACTGTAAGTGAATAAACTCCTGTTTGTTAAGGCCATCCCATTTGTGGTATATTCTTGTCAGAGCGGCACTAGGGAACCAGAACATATGTGTCCAGGGCTTTCCAGCTGCAAGCAGCGTTCCATTCATTGCCTCTGGAGACCATCATGAAGGCCCCACGCAGGGAGCAGGCAGAGATGACCATCCCTTCATCGCGTGAGGAAGTCAAGGCCCCCAGGGGTCTGTGGCCAAGCTCTGTTCAGCCCCCAGGCCTCCTACCTCCCCCAGCTCCCCAGTCCCCCCGCTGCTCCAGCCCAACATGCAGCCCCCCTGGCACCCGGAAGCCCTAGCACAGCTGCCCTCTGCCCTGGTGCTGAGGCTCCTCCTTGTCCTGCAGAGACAATTTGCTGGTGTAGTTGCAGCCTTCAACCACCGCCCTTGCTACGCCCTGGGGAGTCGGGGCACCGCTTCCTAACAAGCGTGTTTCCTCAGCCTTGTTTACAGTTGTTGAACTATTTTTGTCAAATTAATTAAATACATGCTAAATCCTCTCCAATTTGTTGTGCGATAAATTAAAGATGCTAAGATTGTGAAATGCACAACAAAACCTGTTTATTCTGATAAAAGCCCACACGACAGCTCCGAGTCAAGCGTCAGACAGTTCAGAATAAGCTTCCTACCGACAGGATTTAGCTGAGCCAGACATCCGGCTGCCAAGCCCGTCTGTGTCCGGGAACTGAGGTTCGGAGGGGTGGTGATCAGCCCCAGGTCACCCAAGAGGATGGTGAAGAGCTGTCACCACAGACAAATGCAGAGCCCTTCCCCACAATCTCCTGCCCCCCACTCCCATCAGTAGCGATAATAAGAGCTGATATTAATCAGGAGCTCTGGTAGCAGAGTGACTAAGGCATCTGACTGCTAACCAGAAACGTTGGTGGTTCAAACCCACCAGCCACTCCACGGAAGGAAGAAGGGGTAATCTACTTCTGTAAAGATTTACCACTTTGGAAACCCAATGGGGGTCACTATGAGTTGGAATTGACTCAGTGGCAGTGGGTTTTGTCTTGTTTTGATAGTGCATATAGTAGTGCCTATGCATTAGTTTCCCAGGGCGACTATATCAAATTACCACAAAGTAGGGAGCTTAAAAGAAGGGAAATGTATTCTCACAGTTCTGGAGACAAAAAAAGTTCAGAGTCCAGGTGTAGGCAGGGCCATGCCCCTTCTGAATTCTCCAGAGACAATCCTTCCTTGCCTCTTCTAGCTTCCGGTGGTTGTAGGATTTGCTGGAATCTCAGGTGTTCCTCAGCTTGTGGCAGTATTGCTCCATTCTCTGCCCCTTGTCCCAGGGCTGCCCTCCCTCTGTGTGTCTCTTTCCATGGCCGAGTTCCCCTCTTTTTGGAAGGACACCAGTCATATTGGATTTAGGACCCACCCTAATCCATTACAATCTCATCTCAACTTGATCACATCCGCAAAGACCTATGTTCAAATAAGGTCCCATTCACAGGTTCCAGGTGAACATGAACTTTGAGGGAACAGCCTTCAACCCCATGATGTCATCCTCATGGCAACGTTCGGAGCGAGGCGCTGCTGTTGCCCCATTGTACGATGGAGGAAGCCCCGCTGGTGACTTGTCCAAGTCCACACAGCCTGCAGGATGGGGCTGAGCCATCAGCTGCAGGGTCCATGCTGGTAGCCACTGTGCACACAGGATCCTCCTCCAGCTCTGACCAGCCAGGCCACACCCCCAGAAGCTCGAAGGGGTCCGGGACACACACTAATACCCTCCTCACAGCCGGCTTCCACCTCACTCTATTCTGGGCAAGGTATGACCCACTGGTCTAGATGAGCAGGGCAGGTCACCTGTGACCTTCACCTGTAGCCTTTCCCACTCCCAGGGTGCAAAGAACCACACGTGGGCATCCCTCAGCTGCCGTAGAGAAAGAAGACATAGGTGTTCCAGCCAGAGACTGAGGCACAGAGAGCCTTGCATCCTGTGAGACTGAGCTTGGCCCAAGCACATGAATGTACAGATTCAAAGTGACTCCACAGCCGCTCCCCCAGTGAGTCACTCAGCCAGCCCGGGAGTTGCGTCTTATTATTCCCACTGTCATAGAGAAACATCACCAAGTCCACTTAAGTGAAAGCAAAAAAGGTTTATTGAGGGATAGAGACTGTCTGGACCAGGAAGACGTCCACTTTCACAGAGTAAAGATGGCCACTCCACTGGGCAGTGAGGAAGAAAACATTCTTGTACAGATGGAGCAAGAACTCAGAGTTACAGAATCATAATTGGCTGAAAGACAATCAGAGGAGACAAAGGAAGGATAGGTAAAAGCCAGGACTTAGCAGGGATAGGTGGACAACATACGAGGGATTCCATGATTGGTTAAAGGTACGTAATTGCAAGTGTACGTACTATTCAGTTTATTACAGGATGGTCACAGGGCAATGACAGGACAGGTTTTTCAGGCAACCTGCATAGAAATTGCTTTCTCAATCATGTCTGTTTCTGGGGGCCCATTGTTAAGGTTTATCAATAATGCTGTGTATCTAGACCCTTCTGGTATAAGCCGTCACATCTTGCATCTGTTTGACCACAGTGGAAAGACCCTCTGGGAATGGATTGTGATATCCTGCACCTGCCAGACCTCAGAGCAAAAGGATGTCTCCTTGGATATGGTCAGCATCAAGGTTAGGTCAGCATCAAGGCTAGAGGAACAACTGTTAGAAAAGGCAGCTTTAAAATTCAACACGGATTCTAGACTTATGTCAAGACTTTCTAATAGAGTCAAGGCTCCACTTTCACACTGCTCCATTTACACACGCCCAGTGCCTCTGATTCTAAGCTCTCAGATACCATTTTGCGAATGAGGAGACCAAAGTCCAGAGGGAAAAAAGGACATCCCGTAGAGAGATGGTGGGAGAGTGGGTCCAGACCCAGGAACTGCTGAGCTGCCAGAGCCCAACCCCTCTCCCTCGCACAACTGGCCCCTCGCCTGGGGCACCCATGTCACCACCACCCCTCAGCCCCTCAGCCACACTAGGCTCTCTGGGACCCTTGGTGCTTGTTTTGGTCCTCTAGTGCTGCTCTTACAGAAATACCACAAATGGGTGGTTTGAAGAAACAGGGATTTATTCTCTTACAGTTTAGGAGGTCAGAAGTCCAAGTTCAAAGTGCCAGCTCTAGGGGCTGGGTGGAAGCCCCTAGGTCTTGGGCTTCAGCTCTGCCTCTTGCTCCTGGCCCGTAGGAGCTGGACATTTCTCTTAACCCAGGCAGCTCCTGGCTGTTGAGGCTGATGAACCCAAGGTCCACAAGTAAAATGGCACAGTCCCAAATTATTAAGGAACACAGTAAGCCACTACTTCAAGTCCATTAACAGTCCCAAGATTGGAAAATAACATGGCAGGCCATTGAGATAGAGACTCAGGCAAATGCAGGATTCAGATGTGCCAAAAAGCTCAGAGACCTTTCTCAAAGTTTCTTCTTAAATACTGGAAGCAGACCACATCCCTAAGGCAGCTACTCAGCTGCTCCGGTAGATTCCACCATGGAGCTGATTACTGGTCTCATCATGGGGCATAACTATATCCAGCTGCCCAGCCACTCAAAACCAAGCCAAGTTGACACATAACCTTACCACTGTTCTCAAGCGCACCGAACAGACACCCATGGAAGGCCACTACCAATTCATAGCTTCCACCTTTGCGAGGTCCCAACCAAGCATCCACTGGAATCAGCACACAGCAGGTAGCAAGAACTTGACATGGAATGGGGAAGGGAATGCCCACAGGAAGGAGCCAGGACAAACTGGAACTGCTGCCTCTGCACTTGTCTCTCACCACCTCTTGTCATGACAACTCTCCAAGCACAAATGTCTCTTTAGACCGTGTATTAGTTTCCGAGGGCTGCCATAACCAAACACCACAAAGTGTTCCGGAGACGAGGGGTCTGAGGTCAGTGTTGGCGGGTCAAGCTCTTTCTCTCCGCTTTAGGGGAAGATGTGTCCTTGTCTCTTCCAGCTTCTGGCAACCCCAGGCACTTCTTGGTGTTTCTTGATATTCCTTGGCTTGGAGCTTCATCTTCACATAGTTGTCCTTCTTCTGTCTATCTGTCTGTCTCTTCTCTTTTTCAAGGACATCATTCATGGCAGATTAGGACCCACCTCTAGTCCAGGATCATCTCATGCTAATTTAGCTGATAACATCTTCAAAATTCCTATTTCCAAACAAGGTCACATTCACAGGTACGACATTCACAGGGCTTAGGACTTGGAGGGACAGTGAGTTTGAACCACTGACCTTTTGGTTAGCAGCTAAATGCCTTAACCACAACACCACCAGAGCTCCTTTCTACCAACACTATACCTGGCAACGGACCTCTGCAAGGGAGGAGGGCATGATGTAATCAATCATGCTTCTGCATTGATTCACCCAATAACGCTTACACAATCATGACTATTCATTGAGATCCCAATCATGGATATGCACTGTTATAAAGGGACCTGACCACAGAAGCAGGGAGGCTTCCTGGATTCATGGGAACGTCCATCCATGGAAGAGAGGATAGTGGAGGCCCATGCCAGGACCTCTCCCAGACTGCATCTGAAGCATCTCTTTGCTTATATTCTTTCTGGTGTTAACCTGACTACACCAGGCCTAAGATGGAGTCACTTACGCCAAGACCCAAGTCAGCAAACAGGAATTTAGTTAGTTTCTATTTCCTGCAGATGCCTGACCTTCCAGGAGTTCAAACCCAAGTCAATTACTTGACTCTCCTAGAAACAGTAACCTAAGCTAGCCAATTAGCACTTGCCTGCTTAATTTAACCTAGTTCAAAATTTCCCCTGGATCCCAAATAAGAAAAGAAAAAGCCCACCAGTCAATCCAAACTTGGCCCACTATAGCTTCCTTGTTCCTGTGTATCTGTGCTTACAAAAATCCTTTCTCTTTGCACCCCACTTCGGAACTCTTATCTGACTTCCAGACCAGATGCTTCCTGATTCATGAATTGAAAAACAAAACTTATAGAGGGGAGGCTAAATTCCAAGATAGGTTGGAGGGGGGAAAATACACACACACACATAAGCATACACACACACACATATATTTATATACCAGAAATTATTAGTGGTTACCAGGGGTGGGGGAGGGAAGGGTCAGTTTTTGTTTGCAGGACATAGAGCTTACACTAATGGTGGTGGAATATTTTAGAAAAGGATGACAACAATGGTGGCACAACGTGAAAAAGTCACCAATGTTCCTGAGCTATAAATGGGGAAGTTGTTATGTTGGCAATTGTCTTGTTGTGGATGTTTTCATCACAAAAAAAAAGTAAAATATATATAGCTTATAAATTCATGCACAAATTTAGTATTGTGGAAATTTCATTTTTTAACAGTGGTTATAATAAATACTCTTTGACATGGAGTCAGATCCAACTCATAGCGACCCCTCCTTGGGTTTCCAAGGCAGTATCACTACGGAAGTAGATTGCCCCATCTTCCTTCTGATGGGTAACTGTAAATATAGGTGGTCTCTGGGTATTTTGTAAGTTATTCTAAAGAATTAATGAACCCACAAGGGGCAGTGAGAACCAGCAAAGGCTGGCATTTGCCTATGTGACAGTTGATCTGAAGGATAGAGTCCTTCTAACCTGTTGACCTAGCCCCAGGTAGAGAGAGCAAGACAGAGACCAACTCTGGTACCTGACCTGGTTCAGGGTGTGCCATTGAGTTGATTTCAACCTCTATCAACCTCATGTGACAGGAGCCCCACAGGGATTTCCAGGTTGTAATTTTTGCAGGAGCAGATCCACAGGTCTTTCTCAGCTGCTGGGTGGGTTCAAACCACCAACCTCTTGGTTAGAAGCCAACTGCTTAACAATTATGCCACCAGGGCTCTTTAACATGACTATCACCACCACTACGTGTTCCCTCCTTGGGTCTCCAAGGCGGTATCACTACAGAAGTAGATTGCCCAACCTTCCCTCTGAGGAGTGACTGATGGGTTTGAACCACCAGCCTTCTGGTTAGCAGTCAAATGCCTCAGCAACCCTATAATAAAGTAGAACTGCCCCCATAGGGTTTCCAAGGCCATATATCTTTATGGAAACAGAGTACCTCATCTTTCTCCTGAGGAGCAGCTGATGGGTTCAAATTACCAAAGTTTTGATTAGTAGCCAAGTGCTTAATCATTCAACCATCAGGGCTCCTTAGCCTGATTATTTAAATTAAAAAAAAAAAAAAACCACTGCCATCATGTCGATTCCAACTCACAGTGATTCCTGTTTGTTTTCTGAAGTGGTAAATCTTTATGGAAGTGGATTGCCCAGTCTTGCTTCCACAAAGTGGCTGCTGGGTTTGAACCACCAACCATCTGGTTAGCAGTCAGATACTTTAGGCACTGTGCCCAAAATGGAGTCACTTGTGCTGTACCACACATCAACAAAGCAAAACCTAAATTTCTATTTCTTGTAAAGACCTAACCTTCCTGGGAAACGAAATCCAAGTCAACCCATTGACTCTCCTGGAAATGAAAACCTAAGCTAGCCAACTAGGACTTGCTGGCTCAGCTTAATTTGGTTCAAAATTTGCCCTTAATCCCAAATGAGGAAAGAAAATGCACTCCAGCCAATTCAGAATTAGCCCAGCATAGCTTCCCTGTTTCTCTATGTCTGTGCTTATGAAAACCTTTCCTCTCTGTCTGAGGTGTATCTACAGAAAATAGGGCCCATGACAAGCATTTTCAATGCTGAACAACGAATAAGGAAGACTGAAGAAGAGTGGATGCCTGTGACTTGTGGAGTTGGCAAAGAATACTGAAAATACCATGGACTGCCAGAGGAACAAGCAAATCCATCCTGGAAGAAATGCAGCTTGAATGTTCCTTGGAGGAGAGAATGGCCAGACTTCATCTCACCTACTTAGGTCATGTTGTCAGAAGAGACCAGTACCTGGATGAAGATATTATGCTTGATAAAGTGGAGGGTCAGAGAAAAGGGGGAAGCCCCTCAGCAAGATGGATTGACACAGTGGCTGCAATGATGGGCTCAAGCACAGCAAGGATTGCGAGGATGGTGCAGGACCAGGCAGGGTTTCGTTCTGTTGTGCATTGGGTCGCTATGCATTCGAGCCAACTTGATGGCACCTCACAACAAAAGAGCAAGCACAGAAATTGCACCCTGTTCAAACATCTGATACTCACCTTTTAGATAACTTGACCATAAGTATCAGCTCAAAAATACAAATCAAGTTCATTGACCTTTTTCCTAACACACTATGGCACTACACAAAAATTACAACTGTGCCTTCCTTGCTTTCACTGATGGACATTGGGTTACGATGTGCTCAAAGTCATTTTTCAGTTTCTCCTCTTTCTGCACTCAGCAGAGCAGATCACACAGTCTGCCTTGACCCATGGAGGATCACACAGTGTGCCTTGACCCATGGGGGAGACTCTCAAATATAAAGCTATTAGTTTTAAGTTGCTGAGTGATCTCTCACAGCTGGAGATGGAAACTGTGATGGTTCATAGACACTGCTCTGTGGTGCCCCCTTCAAGTGGCACCCAAGGCATGTCCCATATGTGTCATACCTTAGATGTGCCTCTGCTCTTTGTACTGCTCTGGGGAGCTCTTGTCTAACTTTCAGACCAGGTGCCCTCCCTCTACTCCACCCAACTCCTAAATTAAAATAAATAAAGGTTTGAATTTATACACAAATTTAATACTGTGGGAATTTTTATTTTAACACCAAGAATGATGTTCTGACCTAACTCTGGATGGTTAGGGTCCTAGAAAGAGAAAGTGCCATGTGAAGTGGCTGGCAATGAGGAATGGAGATGTAGGGAGATGAAGTCTGTCTGGATCCACTTTCAGGTGGGAACTGAATTCGTGCTGACCCTTACAATAAAGGTGAGACCAGTGAATTCTTGCTGATCCTTACCATGCAGTTAACAACAAAGGTGAGACCTCTTCTTGTCCAGACCAAAGAAGAATGAAGAAAACCAAAGATTCATGGAAACATTTAGTCCTAGTGACTGGTACACCATCCAATCTGCAACCTATAAAACTATGAGACCAGAAGAACTAGATGGTGCCCAGCTACCGCTGTCAACCACTTGAAAGGGGATCTATGTAGGAGACCCTGGATAGAGAGAGAGAACAATGTGGAACAAAACTCAAAATCATTTGGAGAAAAAAAAAAGGGGGCACGCACCAGGTTTGCTGGTCTGATAGAGCCTGGTGGAACCACTGAGACTATGGCCCCTAGCTGCCCTTCAGGTCTGGATCTGAACCTACAACTGTGGCTTCTGTATGTGTTGAACATTTCCCTGAGGTAGATACAGTCCTTGGAGAGAACAATCATGGGAGAAAGAAGGGCTGTGTGTGCACAGGGAGACAGCTCAGGGGGCAAGAGTGCATGGAGGGATGGACACAGGGAAGAGGTAACTTCGGGAGGAAGTGGGAGGGGAGCTGTTGCATTGTGGTAAATTGTGGTCCATGTCATGAGACAAAGTGTATGTGAACTGTATATGGAAAGTGAATTTGCTCTGTAAATTTTCACCCAAATCACAATAAAAAATAAAAATGAAAATAAAGGTGAGACCAGCCACCTTGCCCCTTGCTTAGTGCAGTTAGTGACAGCACACCCTTTCAGTGTCTATCTCCCGATGTGTAGCCAACACTGAGGAAAGGGCCAACCCCTCGTTAAGGCCCTGCACTCAGGATCCTTAATAAAGGTTGGACTAACCAATTATAGTCTCATTGTGGTGATGGTCCTAAAATCTCCAGAGGGCACAGCTAGGCCTAAGGAAAGGGTGCAAAAAGGCCAGTTTAGTGGAAAGAAGAATTTTGCCCTGAGCAGAGTTGTTTCAAATAGAACGAGCTGCCTTTGGAAGTGGTAGCTCCCTGCCACTGAGGATGTGCAGGTGGGGCTGGCTGGCTGGTTAGAGGGTTTGGTGCAGGAGATGGTGAAGCATCAGGTGACAGTTCAGCCATTGGGCTGTGAATCTAACAAGGAGAGACTTGGAGGGGAGGGTGAGGCTTCCTCTCAAGTCCCTACACCCCTCACTGCTTTTTCGGAACCAGCTTGGGTATTTAGAAGATTAATTTCATGTTTGTGCAAAGCAGAGGATTAGGAGAAGAGGAGACTGAGATTCTCTGTAGGTTGTTAAGAAAACATCATCTAAAAAAAGACCTGCAAAACTGCTCTTGAGACAAGTTACAGCTGAATGTGTTGTTCACCAACAACAACCCAGGGCTTTGCATCAGTAATTTGCTTTCCTCCTCTGCAGTCTCAGAACCAACACACTTACGATGTGGGGATGTTAACAGACAGGGCTTGGTGGGGAGGCCTGGATCCCTGAGAGCAGAGGAAAATGGATCACCCCACCGCCATACCTGCCCTGCAAGGGTCCAGGCCATAGACCTCAGGCAGGATTCCTGCCTTCTCCTCTGGCTACACAGTTCACTGCTGCCTCCCGCATCACTACTCAGCCCTCCTGGGGGGAGCCAGAGGAGAGACTGAGTCTCAGAGAAGGCACAGGCATATTCCAGCACACATAGCGGGTTGCTGAGTCCCAGCCTACAGCTTGCTCCTCTGGGCTGCCACTAGAATTTAGAGATTGAGGCAGGAACAGCTAGATCATAGCAGGTCTTCTGAGGGCCTTGGACTGAAGCCCAGCGCTGGACCCACTAGAGACACAGCCCATCCCTTCCAGCACCTCCTATCCTGCTTGGGTTTTGTTTTTGGTAATAGCTTCATTGAGATCTAATTCACACATCACACAATTCACCCTTTGAAAGTATACATTCAATGGTTTTTAGTATTTTCAGAGTTGTGCAACTATCTCTACAATCAAGTTGAGAAGATTTTCATCATCTCCAAAAGAAACCCCATAACTTGTAGCAGTCTGTTATGAATTGAATTGTGAACCCCATAAAAGATGTGTTGACGTCCTAACCCCCAGTGCCTGTGAGTGTGACCTTTTTTGCAAAAAGGATCTTTGAAGATGTTATCAGTTAAGTTAACTCGAGGTCATAATGGAGTCAGTGGGTCCTAATCTAACATGAGCGGTGTCTTCATATACAAGAGAAGAGGCACAGACACACAGAGGGAAGAAAGCCATGTGAAGACAAAGGCAGAGATCACAGGGCCAAGGATCACAGACTGTCACCACAAACCAGGAGAGGGGCACAGAACAGATTCTTCCTCAACGTCTTCAGAAGGAATCTTCTGCCAACACTTTGATTTCAGACTTGAAGCCTCCAGAATTATGAGAAAATTAATTTCTTTAATTACAAGCTGCCCAACTTTCTGCACTGTTGTTGTTTTCTTATGGACAGAATTTTGTAAAACCAATGACATATTAATTGGAAATATCTTTTTTCAACAACATAAATGGCAACTATACTCATGGACATTCCTGGATGGCATGCATACAAATCAAAATGACTACATTTTTTGGAAGAGATGATGGAAAAACTCAGCATCATCAGTGAGAACAAGACCAGGGGCTGACTGCAGAGGAGACCATCAGTTACTCAATGCAAGTTCAAGTTCAAGCTGAAGAAAATTAAAACAAGTCCATGAAAGTCAAAATATGACCTTGATTGTATTCCACCTGAATTTAGAGACCATCTCAAGAATAGTTTTGATTCATTCAATACTAATGAGTGAAGACAAGATGAATTGCAGGTTGACATCAAGGGCATCACACATGAATAAAAACAAGGTTGCAGGAATTGATAGAATACACATGAATAAAGCAAAATGTCATTAAAAAGACAGGAAAGGAAAAAATGACCAAGATGGATGTCAGAACAGACTCTGAAACTTGCTCTTGAATGGAGAATAGATAAAGCAAATGAAAGAAATGATGAAGTAAAACAGCTTAACCAAAGATTTCAAAAGGCAGTTCAAGAAGACAAAGTAAATTATTATAATGAAATGTGCAGAGACCTGGATTTAGGAAAGCAAAAGAGAGGAACATGCTTGGCATTTCTCAAGCTGAAAGAACTGAAGAAAAAAAATGCAAACCTCAAGGATTCTATGGGCAAAATATTGAATGTAGGAAGCATCAAAAGAAGATAGAAGGAGCCACTGTATCAAGAAGAACTGGTCAACATTCAACCACTTCAAGAGACAAGATGTGATCAAGAACCGATGGTACTGAAGAAAGAAATCCAAGTTGTACAGAAAGCACTGGCCAAAAAGAAGGCTGCAGGAATTGACAGAAAACCAACTGAAATGTTTCAACAAATTAGTGTAATGATGGAAGTGCTCATTCATCTGTGCCAAGAAATTTGGAAGACAGGTACCTGGCCAACTGATTAGAAAAGATCCACATTTGTGCCCATTCCAAAGAGAGGTGATTTGATGGAATGCGGAAGTTATTGATCACATCATTAATATAACACACAAGTAAAATTTTGCTGAATGTAACTTGAAAATAGTTGCAGCAGTACATCAACAGGGATCTATCAGAAATTCAAGCCAGATTCGAGAGGGGCCATAGAATGAAGGTTATCATTGTTGATGTCAGATGTATCTTGGATGAAAGCAAAGAATACCAAAAAGATGTTAACCTATGTTTCATTGACTATGCAAAGGCATTAGACTCTGTGGATCATGAAAAATTATGGATAAAATTTTAAAGAATGGGTATTTCAGAACATTTAATTGAGCTCATGAGGAACCCATATGAAGACCAAGAGGCAGTGTTCTGAACAAGAACAGAACAAGGGGATACTGCATGGTTTAAAATCAGAAATGATGTGCATCAATGTGTATCATTTACCATACTTATTCTATCTGTGGCTGAGCAAATAATCTGAGAAGCTGGACTACATGAAGAAGAATATGGTATCAGGATTGGAGAAAGACTTATTAACAACCTATGATATACAGATAACACAACCTTATTGAAAGTGAAGAAGATTTGAAACACTTACTGGTGAAGATAGAGACTACAGTCTGCAGTATGAATTACACCTCAACATAAAGAAAACAAAAATCCTCACACCTGGACCAATAAACAACATCATGATAAATGGAGAAAAGATTGAAGTTGTCAAAGATTTCATTTTATTTACATACACAATCAATATCCATGGAAGCAACACATGGGAAATTAAGTGTTTGCTAGAATTTTAAAAACAAAAAATTAGGAATCTCTCAGAAAGTAGAAAAAGAGAAAGATGGAAGATGAAAGAAAAGAGGAGACACACAAGGAAAATCAAGGGGAAAAAAAACAGGGAATATAGAAGGGAAGAAATTATGAAAGACACACAGGAGAGAAGTTCCCAGAGGCCACAAGGCTTCCCTTTGAAAAGGCTTAGCCATGCATCCAGCATAATGAATGAAACTAAAGAAAAGACACCTGTGAAACTTCAGTGGACCCATCAGTGGTAAGAGTTGGTCCTAAACATTATTGGAGGGTAGAAGAGGAAACAAGTCATCTACAAAGGAACTATGAATCAGTGATGTTGTCCATATTCTGAGGAGAAATTGTTTTAACTAGAAAACCCTATGGTGCAGTTCTACTCTGTCACATAGTGACAGACCATGAGTCAAAATCAACTCAAGGGCACATAACAACAGCAACAATTTTATACCCAAACAAACTAGCAATCAAGCCTGAGGACCAAGTGATTGTTTAGACATGCAGTAACTCAGCAAGTTGATCACTTATCCATTCCCCTGGGGGTGATAAGTAAACCAAGAAAGAGGAAGAAATGGCATCTGGACTGAAGTGGTTCCTGTCCAGGGGAGTAATGAAAGGAAATAGTGAAAGTTGACAGTGTCGAGGCCAGACAAAGATGATAGGTGAGTAGCAACTATAAGTTAGAAGGAGCCATGGAGTCCATAGATTTGATCCTATCCCTGAAGCATCAAAATAATTTAAGCTGTAACAAATGTAGACAAAAATAGCATTTAGAAACATTCTGAAAAATAAAAGCTGGTCTCTACAAAAATATTCATAGAATACCAGTGAATTTCATAGTGAACACTACTTAAATAATCATAGCAATGGAAGCATTGTTTGTGTATTTTCAACTTTCATAATTCATCTGTAGACAAAGCCAAGACTTAATTAAGGTTAAGGACTTAATTAAGGAATGCAAATATTTCCAACCATAACAATGGAAAAGTACAAATGGCAGATGTGGGGAAGGAAGAGTGAGGAAGAAATGACAGAAGCATCCGTATCCTTAACTTGTGCAGCAGGTTGTCAATAACTGATGTCAATTAAGTTCTCTAGATAACTAATAAATTCACTAAAAGTACTGAGGTAACTATATTAAGAGATGGGGCTGGGGGGTAAATAAATTAAATCCTTAACTCTCGGAACACAATGTCATCAGATATTATCTAAAATTGATAAATCAAGAAATACCAATGTAGTAGATACACATCATTCTTATTGCCCACTCAACATGTGAGATCCTGTCCATGACAGAACAGGGAATACAGGTGGAAATAAATGACAAAAGATACACAGGAGAGAAATTCCTAGAGGCCACAGATTGCCCTTTGAAAGGACCTAGCCAAGCCAAGCCAATCTCCTTCCTAATGAATCAAGGTTCCTTCCCACTCATGTTGTTGTTGTTGCTATTAGGTGCCATTGAGTCAGGTCTAACTCACAGGAACCCCATGTCCAACAGAAGGAACCACTGCTTGGTCCTTCACCATCCTTACAACCACTGCTGTGTCTGTGCCCATTGCTGCAGCTGCTGTGTTGATCCATCTCATTGAGGGCCTTCCTCTTTTTCATTGACCCTCTGCTTTACCAAGCATGAGGTCCTTCTCCAGACACCAGTCCTCCTGATAACCTGCCTAAAATATGTGATGTGAAGTCTCACCATCCCCCCTTCTAAGGAGCATTGTGGCTGTACTTCTTCCAAGACAGATTTGTTCCTTTTTCTGGTAGTCCATGGTAGATTCAATATTCTTCACCAACACCATAATTCAAAGGCATCACTTCTTCAGTTTTCCTTATTCATTGTCCAGCTTTCACACATTTATGAGGCGACTGAAAGATCATGGCTTGGGTCAGGCACACTTGAGTCTTCAAAGTGACATTTTAGCTTTTTTAACACTTCAGAGAAGTCTTGTGCAGCGGATTTGCCCAATGCAATATGTCGTTTGATTTCTTGAGTGCTGCTGCCTGGGCATTGACTGTATATTCAAGTAAAATTAAATCCTTGGCAACCTCGGTTTTTTCTGTTTATCATGATGTTGCTTACTGGTTGTGAGCATTTTTATTTTCTTTGTGTTGAGGTGTAATCCATACTGAAGGCTATAGTCTTTGATCTTCATCAGTAAGTGCTTCTTCTATTTCAGCAAGCAACCTTGTATCATCTGTGTATCACAAGTTAATGAGTCTTCCTCCAATCCTAGTGCTGTCTCTTCTTCATATAGTCCAGCTTTTCAGGTGATTTGCTCAGTGTTCTGGTTCCCTAGTGCCACTCTGACAAGAATATATACCACAAATGGGATGGCCTTAACAAACAGGAATTTATTCTTACAATTTGGAGGCTTTAAGTCCAAGTGCAAAGTGCCAGGCTCTAGGGGCTGGGTGAAAGCCCCTCAACCTTGGGGTCCAGCTCTGCATCCTGCTCCCGGCCCACTAGAGCTAGAGGCGTTTCTTCACTCAGACAGCTGCTGGCTGCTGAGGCTGAGAAGCCCCAAGGTTGACAAGTCAAAAGGCACAGTCCCGATGTTACCAAACTACAAGGCAGGCCATCAACTTAAGTCCATTGTAAGTCCCAAGGTCGGCAGAGCATGGCAGGCTACTCAACAATGCCATGGCTGTATGCAGGGTCCAAGCGTATCATAGGCTAGAGACCATTCTCAAAACTTCTCCTTATATACAGGAAGAAGACCACATAACCAAAGGCAGCTACTCAGCTGCTCATAGTAGATTCTACCATGAAGTTGATTACCAGTTTCATCATAGGGAATACTACATCCAGCTGCCCAGCCACTCAACCAGGTCTAGCCAAGTGGACACGCAAACATAACTACCACATTCAGCATACAGATGGAACAAATATGTGAGAAGATACCAATTACTCTTTCTTAACCTCTCTTGTAGGAGCTCTGGTGGCTTAGTGCCTAAAAGACACTTGACTGCTAACCAGAAGGCTGGTGGTTCAAACCCACCAGCCACTCCTTGGAAGGAAGGTTGGGCAATCTACTTTCATAGGTAGCTAGGGGCAGGTTAGTGACCTGGTTAAGCCAATCAGATACACTTGCTCAGACGCCAAACCAAAAGCCATAAGAGGAAGAAGAAAACACCAGGCAGATGCCAGGCTGGTAAGACCACATTCAG
This sequence comes from Orycteropus afer afer, assembly GCF_000298275.1. Classification (NCBI taxonomy): domain Eukaryota; kingdom Metazoa; phylum Chordata; class Mammalia; order Tubulidentata; family Orycteropodidae; genus Orycteropus; species Orycteropus afer. The sequence goes on from NW_006921593.1 coordinate 776,794, forward strand.
CTTCTGGAAAGTGACAAGGACCCCAGAATAGTGCCCAACATGAGGGTGCTAGTACTACAAACTGCAGCCTCTGAACCCAACAGGGGTCTTCACCTGGTCAAGGCTGAGCCATGTATTGGGGTGTTGTCTATGTGGGTGTACTCCTACCCCTCTCTGATCCTCCAGCCTCTCATTGTGTGAAAATGGTGTGGTGGGGATGTCTGACCTCCTCTAACTTCGTAACAGGGAGGGAGGATCAAGATCAACGGCCCAAGGCTGATTCCTATGAGGTGGAGGCCAGACATGCCTACTGTCTCCAACATTTTTACCAATTCTGACACCTGCTGTTCCTCCCACAGCATACTCTGTGCCTCTGCTGGGGTCAATAAGTCATTGAAGTGGCCATACAGAACTCATAGCTCGTATCACAATTATGGGGTTTATTAGGGAAGTAACAGGATGCAACCCAGGGTGAGTAACAACTTAGAAGTAACAGGGACAGCTCAGAATATAGTTCTTAATCAGGAAAGCTTCTTCTTGCTCTCTGCTTGGGGCCTTCTCCGGCAAATGTTCCAACTCAGGCAAGTCAGGTGCCCGGAGGCACCTCACTCTGCCAGCAAGCCTCTGAGAAGCCCACCACACAGGCTCCTGCCTCGGCTGCCTCTGCTGCCCCTTTTCTCTGCTGCAACTTCTTGCCACCATCTCTGCCTATTTGCTGTGTTATAGCTTACTCTCTATGTCTCCTGGGTCTAGGAAGTTCTCAGCACAGGGACTCTGGGTCCAAAGGACACGTTCCGCTCCTGTCTCTTCTTGGGAGTAGTGAGTTTCCCCTGTCTACTTCAGGGATGTCTTGTTTTCAGCCTAGTTGGATGGCAAAACTGACCAATCCCCTTATTAGGTTCCATACACCTTATTTGCATGATCCCACCTCCACAAGGATGGCATGTACCTTAGTTGCAATAGCAGCAAACTGTCCAATCACCTTGGTGGGCCACAAACAACTTATATGCACAGTCCCATCCAATCTTTTTGGTAGGAGTTACAAGACCATGACTAGAAATTCCATATGCAAGTGATGCATAGTGCCACACATTGATTTGTGAGCTTCCTAATATACTTCTAATAAATGGCCTTTCCACTTAAATTGCTTGGAACTGGAAAATGCTGACTGATAAAATGGATATGAGCATGTCCCTTAGAGCTAGGAAGGGAATCTCCAGGAGGCATTGAAAATAAGAGGGATGTGGGCAGGGGAGAGTGAAGAGGGCCCTGTTGCTTTTCATGATATAATTCTATTTTCAACTCATAATCCTCTGTGCAATCCTATCTTTTAATTCTTAGGAATAAATTCATTTGATTAAAATTATATATATAGATATATACACACCAAACTCACTGCCTTCGAGTCGATTCCAACTCATAGCAACCCCCTTGGATTTCCAAGGCAGTAAATCTTTGTGGAAGTAGATTGCCCAGTCTTCCTTCCACGGAGTGGCTGGTGGGTTTGAACCACCAACCTTCTGGTTAGCAATCAGATGCCTTAGGCACTACTCCACCAGAGCTCCATATATATATATATATAGTTTATATATATATATATATATAAACTCCAGGGGGCAAGTTCTGGTTGATGGCAAGGCCAAGATGTGACAGTAGCAGCTTGAGGGAGTTGCTGAGTGGTCCGGAGAGGAGGTCACTGGCCAGAGTAGGGGATGGGTGACCCCAACGGCATTGAGGTCATCAGGGGGATCTCATGAGAAGAAGCTGGGAAATGGGAACTCAAATCTTATTGAACGAATGTGATGGCAGTAAATGAGTGGGGCCTCCAGAAACCCCCAGAGGAATTTCTGTGGCCAAGCCAGACCAAGTTCTCTACTTGGTCCATTGCTCAATCTTCCTTTAGGCCCCCAGGCTTATCTTCCTGCTTCTCAGCAGCCCCTCCTAAGCCTACCTGCCTAAGCCCGCCCCGGTTCTGCCAAAGGCTAGTAAGTACTGTTCCCTGCACATTGGTACATGAACAGGAGGGAAGGGATCTGGTTTCAGAGAGGTCAGCTGCAATGTGAGAGAAACTAGAAAAGGTGATCTAGAAGGAGAAGACTTAGGGTTGGGCCAAGGGGATGCTCGGTCACTGTTGACAAGCATCTGCAAAACAGCCGAGGAAGAGGAGGACCCCAGAAAGCTGAGCCATTGCAATGGTAGGTGCTATAGCGAGTTTGATTTGAGTTCAAATAAGGAAGCCTGTATCTCACTGCCTGGGGAGGGACTGTATTGGAGGAGTGAGTTCCCTGTCAGAGGAGGTATGTAAGTAGAGGCTGCATGTCCATCCAGCTGGAGTGGTACTGGTTGGATTCATGCTCGGGACCTCCTCCAGCCCTGAAACTCTAAGCAAAGGAGACAGAACAAATGGAGGAGGACAGAGAGAAACAGGGCCCTTGGCGAAAAAGGAGAAGCCACAGTAGCAGCTGTTGAAACAGCAACTCAAGATGGAAACATGCCCTGATTTGCAGGGAATTTGTTTCAGCAAATGAGAGACAGTGATGATACTCAGACTGTCTCCTGAAATGAACACCATCTGGAAAAGAATACCAAACTCAGCAGGACCACTTTCTTCTCCACTAATGAACGAAGCCGAATTTTGTGCCCGTCCAGTTTATCTGTTCAGGAAGAAGCTCTTCAACCCCACGAGCCAGGCCACCCTGCCAGGCAGATGAGGCTTCTCCTAAAACGATGTTAATGGTGAAATGTATCATATATTCACAAGAGTGAACTAACAGTATAGGTACAGTTTAAATAATGGTCATTAACACCCAAGTGCCCTCCAACCACAAACACACACACACACTTAAGAATTAGAATATTACTAGAATCGTGGATGCCCCCTTTGTGTCTCTGGCAGTTACCGCTGCCCTGAATTTCAAGTTAACCATTCCTTAGCTTTTCTTTGTCTGTGACCTTAATATAAATGGACTGCTACCGTATATATTCTTCTACAGCTTTCTCCTTTCACTAAATATTGTTTAGAGATTCATTTATATTATGGTGCAATTGTATTTATTCACTATAGCATCTCATCAAATGAATAGACCACTGTTTATGTAACCATTGGACTGATGATGGACAGCTGGGTTTTGTGGCATTACATATACGTCGCCCAGTGCACACGTAACTGCAAGAAAGGGGCACTAGTAAGAAAGGTCTCCCTTGAACATTATACTCTTTTAAGAACTATCTTTGTGGGATCAAACTTACAACAGAAACTCAGAAGATGAGACAGGAGCCTTAGGGGGCAATGAGTTTATGTTCGTGGGGGAGGAACAACTCAGGAAAGGAGGGTGAGAATGGTTGCACCACCCAAAGAATGGGATCAGGCTCACGGAGCCGTACACGCCGGAACTGTGGAATCAGCCTAAGTGTTGCTGTGTATTCTCAACAACAACAAAATAACTCAAATTTAAAGGAAAAATGTGTGCCAGGTAAAAATACTTTTCAGGCTAATATTTAACAAACTTCCCAAGAATAGATCATCTCTATCTTATAGGAAATAAATAGAGAGGGAAAGCTACCCAATTCATTTAACAAGCTCAGGTGGTGCACTGGGTGAGGTATTTGGCTGCTAACTAAAAGGTTGGTGGTTCAAACCCATTAGCTGCTCTGCAGGAGGAAGATGAGGCAATCTGCTTCTGGAAAGATTTACAGCTGTGAAAACCCAATGGGAGTCTCTGAGTCAGACTCCACTGGATGGCCGTGGGCTTGGCTTTTTTTTTTTTTTTTTTTTCCAAATATAAATCTTGATTCAAAGACTAGATAAAGAAAGTGTAAGGAAATATTAAAGGTTTATTTTATTTAATAATACAGATGCAAAGTTCTATTGAAATATAATGAATTTGTTGCCGCATTAAAAAAAAATAATACATCATAATCAAGTAGGGATTGTTTTAGAGATACACGGGTGATTGTGTATCAGAAAAATCTATTAAGGTAATTCAAATAATTTAAAATACTGGATTAGAGGAGGAAATTCATATATTGTTTAAATTTTTTTTTAATAAAATTCAATACTTATATGTAACAATAATAAGATTCTCAGAAAAGTAGTAACAGGAGAAAGTTCCTTATGTCAGACAGAATAAAAAACCCAAGCAAGCACTCATAATCAATGGAGAAACTTTGGTTGCATTGTTCATAAGAGTGGAGACAGAGCAAAGAGGCTTATTTACATATAGTTTAATATGGCCCTAGAAGTTCCTGCCAACGTTGTAAGACAAAAAAAAAGAAGTAATCTAAACAGAAAAGAAGATAAAACTGTTACTGTTCGTAGGTGATACAAGTATTGCTCTGTAGAAAAACCTAGTGGAAATCAGTAGACAAACTGTTAGAATGAATAAGACTTACAACAAAATTGATGGACATAAGACTGACAAAAATCAATAGCATTTCCCCCAAATTGAAATATAACGTTGTTGTTGTTGTTATGTGCCATTGAGCCGGACCCGACTCATAGCGACCCCTCCTTGGTTTTCCGAGGCAATATCACTACGGTAGTAGATTGCCCAACCTTCCTTCCGAGGAGTGGCTGGTGGGTTTGAACCGCCAGGCTTCTGGTTAGCAGTCAAGTGCCTTAGGCACTACGCTACCAGAGCTCCCAAACTGAAATATAATAGCATTCCTCAATAACCAATTAGATGATAGAATAGAAAATAAGATTCCAACGTTATAACAAAACATTATAACATATCAGAAATAAAGCTAACAAAGAATTCACAAGACCTTTACAGAGAAAAGAAACCCTGGTGGTGCAGTGGTTAAATGCTTAGCTGCAAACCTAAAAATCAGCGGTTTGAACTTACCAGCTGCTTCGCAGGACAGAGATATGGCAATCTGCCTCCATAGAGACTGACAGCCCTAGAACCCTATGGAGTAGTTCTTTTCTACCCTATGGGTTTTCTGTGAGTTGGAATTGATTCAGCAGTAGTGGGTAAGTGAGAAGGGGCACATATTTTTCCTTTAAATTTGAGTTATTTTGTTGTTGTTGAGAATACACAGCAACACTTAGGCTGATTCCACAGTTCCGGTGTGTACAGCTCTGTGAGCCTGATCCCATGCTTTGGGTGGTGCAACCATTCTCACCCTCCTTTCCTGAGTTGTTCCTCCCCCACGAACATAAACTCATTGCCCCCTAAGGCTCCTGTCTCATCTTCTGAGTTTCTGTTGTAAGTTTGATCCCACGAAGATAGTTCTTAAAAGAGTAAAATGTTCAAGGCAGACCTTTCTTACTAGTTAAGATTTTAAGACAACTTCAGGGGATATTTTTGGTGTAAGGTTTAAAGGTTATCTCATAGCAATAGTTTCAGGGGCTTATCTACCCTCCAGTGAGCTCTGGTAGCGTAATGCCTAAGGCACTTGACTGCTAACCAGAAGGCTGGCGGTTCAAACCCACCAGCCCCTCCTTGGAAGGAAGATGGGGCAATCTACTTCCGTAGTGA
>NW_006921593.1:782790-793646 GCF_000298275.1 Orycteropus afer afer
CAGAGGAATAAACTGGATATTATCAAACCTAAGAAGTTTTGTGTTTTAAAGAACACATCGAGAAAATGAAAATACAACCCACAGAATGGGAGAGAAATGTTGCCAATCATGTATCTGATAAGGGACCTGTACCTAGAATATATAAAGAACCCCTACAACTCAATAATACAAAACCAAATAACCCAATTTAAAAATGGGCATATGATTTGAATAGACGTTGCTTCAAAAATAACCAAACTCACTTCCGTTGAATCAATTCGACTCACAGCGACCCCTCCTTGGGTTTCCAAGGCAATATCTCTAAGGAAATAGATTGTGCAGTCTTCCTTCTGAGGAGTGGCTGGTGGGTTTGAACCACTAGCCTCCCACTTAGCAGTCAAATAGGCACTATGTCCCCAGAGCTCCCAAAAAGGTACTCAAGTGGCCAAGAAAAAAAAACATGAAAAGATGCTCAGTCCCATCATTCATTAGGCAAATGCAAATCTAAACCACGTGCAGTATCACTTCATAGTCATACTTACAGATGAACTTTGAAAACAGAAGTAACAAGTGTTGGTGAAGATGTGGGGAAACTGGCACATTGCTAGTGGAACGTAAAATGGCACGTTCATTTTGAAAAACAGTCTGACAGTTCCTTAAAAAGTTAAACACAGAGTTACCATGTGACCTAGCAATGCCACTCTCAGGTACACACCCAAGAGAGCTGAAAATAAACGTTCACACAGAAACGCCTATGTGAATGATTGAAGCAGCACTACTTACCATAGCCAAAAAGTGGAAGCATCCTGAGTGAGTTGATAGATGGACAAATAAAATGTGATGTATTTATAGAACAGAACAGTATTCAACCACCAAAAGGAATAAAGTACTGATATCTGCTAAACGTGGATGAAGCTTGAAAACACATATGCTAAGTAAAAGAAGCTACACACAAAAAGTCATGTATTGTATGACGTTGTTTGCATGGAATTCCCAGAACAGGCAAATTCATAGAGACAGAGCACAGATTGGTGGTTGCCAGGGGCTAGGGGAGGGGAAAATGGTTGGGGCTACTAACAAGGACAGTGCTCCTCCTTGAGGGAATGAGAATGTTCTAAAATTGATCGTGATGTTTGCACAACTCTGTGAATATACTAAAGACTATTGAATTGCACACTTTAAATGGGTCAATTACATGGTATGTAAATTATATCTCAATAAAGAGGTTTGAAAAAGAACAACAGATGGCCAAAGAATGGGAGAGTGTGACTATTACTACACTGTAAATTTTTGTTCCTCACATTTCTTCCCCCACACATGCCTGATCCAGGAATTCACCGTAGTCCTCTTCAAAACTAAAAATAATAAAAAAAATCCCTATTTGCAAATGATATGATCCTGTGTATATTGTTGCTGTTATGCGCCGTCGAGTTGGACCTGACTCATAGTGACCCCTCCTTGGGTTTCTGAGACAGTATCACTACGAAAGTAGATTGCCCAACCTTCCTTCCAAGGAGTGGTTGGTGGGTTTGAACCGCCAGCCTTCTGGTTAGCAGTTAAGTGCCTTAGGCACTATGCTACCAGAGCTCCTGATCCTATGTGTAGAAAACCCCAAAGAATCTACTAAAAAGCTTCTAGAACTAATGGAGGAATTTAGCAAAGTTGCACGATCCAAGGCCAACACACAAAAATCAGTTGGGTTTCTATACACCAGCAATGGGAAATCTGAAAAGGAGATTAAGAAAACAACTTCATTTATAATAGTATCTCAGAGAATAAAATATCTAGAAATTAATTTACACAGGTATGTGAAAGTCTTATACAATGAAAATTATAAAACACTGCTGAAATTAACAAAAGACCTAAATAGATGGAAAGATGTGCCATGCTCATGGATTGGAAGATATCACTACGACCCAAGGTGATCTACAGATACAATGCAATCCTGATCAAAACTCCAACAACAGTCTTCACAAAAATGGAAAAACTAATCCTCAATTTTATACAGAAAAGTCCAAATAACCAGTGATTTTGAAGAATAACAAAATATGAGGCCTCACACTTCCTGACTTCAAAACATGTTACATAGCTACAATCATCAAACCAGTTTGGTATTGGTTTAATTACAGGCACATAGACTATAGGTTGGGCAATCCTACTTCCATAGTGATACTGCCTCGGAAATCCAAGGAGGGGTCGCTATGAGTCGGGGCCGACTCGATGGCACATAACAACAACAACAACAGACTATAATTTAGGAGCTCTGGTAGCATAGTGGCTAAAGCACTTGACTGCTAACCAGAAGGCTGGCGGTTCAAACCCACCAGCCACTCCTCAGAAGGAAGGTTGGGCAATCCTACTTCCGTAGTGATACTGCCTCGGAAACCCAAGGAGGGGTCGCTATGAGTCAGGGCTGACTCGACGGCACATAACAACAACAACAACAGACTAATGGCACAGACAGCTATATGTGCATGCATGTTCATTGCAGCATTATTCACAATAGCAAAAAGATGGAAACAACCTAAGTGCCCATCAATGGATGAATGGATAAGCAAACTATGGTGCACACAGAAAAAGGAATACTATACAATGTTAAAGAATAACAATGAATCTGTGAAACACCTCATAACATGAATGAACCTGGAGGACGTTAGACTGAATGAAATTAGTCAAACACAAAAGGACAGATATTGTAAGAGATCACAACTGTAAAAAGTCAAGTAAAGGTTTACACACGGAAAGGATAATTCTTGATGGTTACCAGGGGTGGGAGGAGAAGGGAGGGAAAATCTCTAACCAGAGGGTAGACATGTATTAACTTGGGTGAAGGAAAGGCAATATACACTAAAGGGGAGGTCGGCACAGAATGAGCAGGCAGAGGAAGACCCTGGGAGGGGCCTAAGAGTTAAAGGCAAAAGCAGTAAATACTGTAATATACACAATCCTGCAATAACAGTAATAACAATAATATGCAAGTGGACACAGAGACACTCACGCTGGACAGGGCTGGGAAGGCAAATGTAACTGCACCCACAGACACACGTTTGACAAAGGCTACTCTGCATAGGTATTTGTATGTGCAAGGAGCTCTGGTGGTGTAGTGGGTAAGGCATTTGGCTGCTAACCAAAAGGTCAGTGGTTTGAACCCATCAGCCACTCTGCAGGAGAAAGATGAGGTGGTCTGCTTCCATAAAGATTTAGTGCCTTGGCAATCCAACGGGGCAGTTCTATTCTGTTCCATAAGGTCACTGTGAGTCAGGATCATTGCAATTTGTATGTACTGCAAATACATCCATGAATATGGTAGAGCATCGAGGGACAAAGTTATGACAACTACTCAGCTATAACCAAACTCTTGGAGAAATGAGTCACTGGGCATGGGGGCTCAAGACCATCGTTTCGGGGTACACTAAAGTCAATTGGCAAAACATAGTCCACAAAGGCAATGTTCTACATCATACTTTGGCAAGTAGCACCTGAGGTCTTAAAAGCTTATGAATGTCCATTTAAGGTGTAACTATTAGTCTCTCTTCATCCCGAGCAAATAATAGTGAAGAAAATCATGAACTCGTAGGGGTAGCATTTGCCTATGGGTAAAACTAAGAAGCCTGGGAGGGCCAGAAAAGGAAGAAGAAGGGAAAGGTTAAACACAAGGAGAAAGTAGGAAGAGAGCTGTTGCATTGTAGGGATTACAATGAATGTCACAAAACAAAATGTGCATGAACTATTGAATGGAAAATCAATTTGCTCTGCAAACTTCCATCCAAATAACAATGTAAAAAAATAAAACAAACAAAACAAAAAGCCAGATTTTTATACACCACTGTTCATTGCAGCATTACTCTCAAGAACCAAAAGGTGGAAACAACCCAAATGTCCATCAGTAGATGAACAGATAAACAAAATATGGTGCATCCATGCAATGGAATATTATGTAGCCATGAAGAGAAATTAAGTTCTGATACATGCTATACCAAGGGTGAACTTTGAGAACACTGCGCTGAGTGAAATAAGCCAGACGTAGCAGGACAAATATTGTATGGTCTCATTTACATAAAATATCTAGAATAGTTGAACACTTAGAGACAAAAATTTATTAGTGGTTACCAGGGGCTGGAGGGAGCTTGGGAGTAATTGATTACAGGACTCCCAGCTGAACTTGAATTGCAGATTCAACAAATAACTTTTTAGTGTAAGTTAAAAAGTGAGTAGTATAAATAAAAAATTATTCATTGTTGATCTGAAATTCACATTTAACTGGATGGCTTGAATCTTATCTGGTACCTCTACTAAATGCCTCCACTGTGCCAGGCTGGGCATGCCCACATGTGTGTTACATGTAATTTCATACATTCCTCTGGGGCTGGTTCAGAGAGGATAGTGGCTTGCTGAAATGAAGTCACACAGGTCAACAGTAGGAGGTGTCAGAGGCAGGATTTAAATGTCAGGGGGCTGCCTCCCAGTGAGGGCTCCTCTCCTGGACCCACGGCAGCCTCTGGAGAGACCCATGCGTGACTTGAGCTGATGTCCTGAGCCAGGACTGTGAAACCTCTGGGGAGTAACAAGGAACATTTCCTGACCACTGACCACCCAACAGCCTGATTCTGAAATCCGTCTCACGTGGATTCTTGCTCCTCATAGTAGTCTCAGAATAGGCCCGACGATAACCGACTGGGTGGGGTGTTGGCATTGCCGTCCAAGGAGAGGCCTCAGAGTCCCATCTTACACCAATTTCTCAGCCAAGGAAACTTGCCCAACCTCACTGAGGGCAGAGCTGGGACTTGTACTCCGGAACCATCTTCATAGTCACTGGGCTACATCACCCATCATTTCGAAAACTCTTTCAGTTTGTCCTTCGTGGCTCAGAACCTTCTCAGATCATAGGAATTCGGCTCCGGCCTTGTCCAATACAGTCCTGAAGGCCTGGCTGCCATCTGAATCCCCGGATGGAGATGGGATGGAAACAAGAAGGGGCCAGACATGAGAACTAATCTTCCAGGTATTTGTTGCCTCAAGTGGGAAAAGATCAAGGGGTCGCTTGTCTCCAGCCTGGCCAGAACATTCCAGTTTTGATCTGTTTGATACATTGTCCTTTTCTGGCAGCATTTCATTTGAAGTGATGCTTCCTGAGGACTAAGGGGGGAAAATGAGGTCTGAAACCAGTGGCCTTCCACCAAGACTATGGCCTTTAGTCACCCTTCAAGCCTGGAACTGAACTCACCCCCATAGCCCAACTTCCATCGAAACAATAAACAGGCCTATACCAGACCAAAAACCAAACTCACTGCCATCAAGTCAATTCCAACTCATAAAAATCCACTGCCGTTGAGTTGGATCTGACTCATAGTCGAATCTTTGGGTTTCCGAAGCAGTATCACTATGGAAGTAGATTGCCCAACCTTCCTTCTGAGTAGTGGCTGCTGGGTTTGAATGGCCAGCCTTCTGGTTAGTGGTCAAATGCCTTAGGCACTATGCTGCCAGAGCTCCGTCCAACTCCTAGTGGCCGCCTTTGGGTTTCTGAGGCTGTAAATCTTTAGGGAAGTAGATTGCCCAGTCTTCTTTCTGAGAGTGGCTGGTGGGTTTGAACCACCAACCTGCTGGTTAGCAGTCAAGTGCCTTAAGCACTACACCACCAGAGGTGAACAATAACACCGAGGAGGCACACACTCCTTAGAACAATTAACCGCAGGAGGTCAAAGGGCGGCCTTTGCCCAGGGATAAAGCTAAGGCAGGAAGCAAAAGGGAAAACAAATCAAAATGGGAAACTCAGCGAGGAATGGGGAAGAGAACTGGGGATTGCGATCGGTGTCACAAATCAAAATGTGTCTGGATTGGTGGATGGAAGACCAATTTGCTGTGTAAACTTTCACCCAAATCACAATAAACCAAAAGCCAAACTCACTGCCTTCGAGTCAGACCCGACTCATAGTGACCCCTCCTTGGGTTTCTGAGGCTGTATCACTACAGAAATAGATTGCCCAACCTTCCTTCCAAGGAGTGGCTGGTGGATTTGAACCGCCAGCCTTCTGGTTAGTACTCAGATGCCTTAGGCACTACGTCACCAGAGCTCCCTAAAAAGTTTTTAAAAGAAAGAAAAACCAATGGTCTCAAATTCAGCTGTATTCTAACTTCAGTACATTAGGTCTTCAGGATGCTGGAGCCACTTGCGTGTGGATGGAATCGGAAATCCACTGAGTGACAAGAAGCCCAGAAGATTCTAGGACACTGCTGGGGGGCCCAAGTGGGGCCACCAGCCTTGGGCCCCAAGCCTCCTTCCTAAGGACCCTTGTAGCTGGAGGTCCCTGGCTTCTAATGGATCTCCTTTCCCTAGTCCTGCCTACATATCTGAGCGTATCACTTTGACTGCACACAGGCCTTACCAGGGCTGGGTGGCAGGGGGTGGGGGTTGCCCTGAGGGCACGTAGCCCCCTCTACCTCTGCTCAGCCCTTACCCCAAGCTCTCCACAAGCTACTCATTAGTGACTGGGAAGCCAGCCGCACTGAGCTCAAACTGCAGCCCCGAACCGCCTTCCAGTAATCCATCATTACCCTTCCCTCGCCCAGTCTCACCACCAGGTAATTCCATTGTCAATTAAAATCCTGCAGCCTTTAATAACCCAGCTGGTAATTGCTGTTTTCACCAGGCCTGGCTGGTGTGCAGGCCTTGGGGGGCCCAGAGGATTTATTCTGGCTTCGCTTTTCTAAAACTCTCTAGCTGCCAAGAACCTTCCAAGGACTTCAAAAGTGGGGCGAACGGAGACCGGAGCTCTCTGGGGACCATCCTAGTACCCTTCAAAGTCTCCTAGGGAGGGAGACCAAGGAAGAGGCTGGCTCTCCACCCTACCCACCCCCCAAGAGAGAAGGTCCCAAGGGTGCAATCTTGGCTGCACAGCTTAGTCCGAGGCTGGCCTCTGCGCACAGTAGGCCTGTGAAGGTTCTGAAGATGCCAAACCTGGAAGGAATCGTACAGGCTTCCGCTGGCCTTGTCTACGTGCAGATCTTCCACACCCACCGTCTCCTGCGACATGCACCTCAGCCCTGTGTGCCCATTTCACAGGTGAAGAAGCTGTAGCTCAGAGAGGGAGGTGAGTTTCCCAAGGCCACAGAGCAGCCAGGTGGCAGAGCTGGGAGGCCCAGAGGCTAGAATCAGTTCTCCCCATAGCACTCTGCCCCTTGACTCTCATCAGCTGCTTCATGTTGTTGCTCTCACCCCACGGATGAGGCAGAGGAGAAAGAATGGCAAAGTGACCAGAGGACCATAGCCAGAGGCCACAGAGGTCAAAGGATGGAGGGCGCTGGTGGCCACAATGGAGCTAGGACAGCAGTTTGGCCCTAATCACCCACTGGAGAGAACACCGTGCTGCTCCACCCAAAGCCCCCTAAAGTCCAAAGGCTTGTTTGTCAAGCTGCTGGGAAGGTCACTGAGAATTACCCTCTGCTAAAGAACCAAGCCAGGACAGTGGTTAAAGTGTTCAGCTGCAAACCAAAAGGTCCACAATTCAAATTCACCAGCAGCTCTGTGGGAGAAAGATGAGGCAGTGTGCTTCTGTAAAGATTTCTAGCTTTGGAAACCCTGTAGGGTATCTCTACTCTGTCGTATAGGGTCCTGATGAGTTGAAATTGACTTAATGGCAGTGGATTTGGTTTGGTTTAGAGACCCAAGCCACATCCCTCCTGAGACAGTCTGTGCCCAATGACTGATGAGTGCAGGCTAAGAAGCCCAGCCTTCCTGTCCCTTTCGAGGTCCCCACAGGTTGGCTGAGACCTTGTTGAAACTGCCCATCTCCTCCTTCTGCCCCACCCTGCTTCTGTCCCATCCCCACTATGGGAGTCAATTCCCAGAGAATCCCCACTGAACTTCCTGTATACAAATATCCACTCCGAGTCTACTTCCCAGAGTCCTGGCAACATCCTCCTTCTGGAGAAGTACTTCCCTTTGGGACTTCCAGGTCCTGTTGCCTTCAGTCTGAGAACCCCCTATCCATCCCCCTGGGACCCCAGAGCCTCCTCACACTGCCCATGGCCCAAGCCTGGCTCATGCTCCTGGCTTCTCTGCTCCTGCAGAGCTGGGGAACACAGACCTATGTTCTCAAGCTAGAGATAACCCCAGGGGCCCCCAGCAGGGAATTTCTAGAGGCCAAGACCCCTCTAATAGCCTTTATGCTTCTGAGGTTGGGTGAGTTATCCCCGTTTTGCAACAAAGAAACTGGAAAAGCTGTCACCTGCCCCAGATGGCGTCCCTAGGAAGTGTCAGTAGAGCTGGGACCAGGTCTGGTTCTAATCTAATGCTCAGCTCACAGCTGCACCAGCTGACCTCCCAGGAGGCTCCTCTGCTCGCTGGTGGCTTTGTGAGAAAGTTAGTTCCTTAACTAGCCAGGCCTTGGTGAGCCTCTGAAGTAGGAGTGCTTTCATTACAAATAAGTGCTTTCATTCATTCATTCAACAAACATGTTTTGAGCACCTACCTTGTCCCAAACATTCAAGACAGATAAAGTCTCTGTCCTCATGGGACTAGCTTATATTCCAAAAGGAAGCTATGTAATAAACAAAATAAATAATAATTAAAAAAAAAAAAAAAACCTCACTGTCATCAAGTCAATTCTGATTCATAATGACCCCCATTGGGTTTCCAAGGCTATAAATCTTTGCAGAAGCAGACTGTCTCATCTTTCTCCAGCAGGGTGGCTGGTGGGTTCAAACCACTGACCTTTTGATTAAAAGCCAAGTGCCTTACCCACTACACCACCAGAGCTACTAAGATAAATAAGTGAAATAAATATATAATGGGCTATATGGACTTTTCTTAATAATATGTATCAATATTAGTTCATCAGTTGTAACCAATTTACCACTCAAATGCAAGATGTTAATAATAAGAGATAATGGGTCCTGGGGCAGGGGTGGAGGGGTGGAGGAGAGGGTGTGGGTCCTGGGGCAGGGGTGGAGGGGAGAGTATATCCCTCTTGCCCCTTACCATCTGCACAATTGTTCTGTAAACCTAAAACTTCTCTAAAAAATAAAACCTATTAATATGCATATATACATATATTATGGTGGTAGTGGTGGTGTTAGGTGCCATTGAGTCAATTCCGACTTATAGCAACTCTACATGCAACATATGTATATTACTTAAGGCAGATATATATTACTAAGGCATTTGATTGCTAACCAGAAGGTTGATGGTTCAAACCCATCAGCCACTCCATGGAAGGAAGATGGGGCAATCTACTTCCATAAAGATTTACCACCTCGGAAACCCAGTGGGGGTCACTGTGAGTCAGAATTGACTCAATTGAAGGCAGTGGGTTTTATTGGTAAAAAAGTGAAAATAAAACAGGAAACAAGGACACGGATGTACGGGGTAGATTAGAGGTGGAGGTTTAGATAATAAGGCCTCACTGAAGGAGACTTCTGCACTGAAAGGGTTCAGGGTCATGATGAGGCACGGATCCCTTTCTCTAAGCTTTTAGTGCTGGTTGAGGGGAGCCCCCTCCAAGGAGAGGGACGAGGGGTTGATGAATCTGAGGCCTCCTTCTCTGTCCTGGTAGGGGCAGCTGGCGTTGTGCATGGCCCCCCAAGGGAGGCAGCTTGTTAGTCGGGAGAGGGGCCCCCTTGACCCTGGCCTTCAGCCAACGCACCCAACTCTGTAGGCCGTCCAGGTCCACCCGCTCTTCCGGGTGGCCTTCCGGCACTCAGAACCTCAACTGCCTAGTAAAGAAATGCCTGTGGGCTCCTTGCAAAAAGAAAAATGATCGTCTTGCCGCTCTGGAGGTCAAAAGTCCAAAATGAATCTTGCTGGGTTAAAATCAAAGTGTTGCATGGCTGCATTCCTTCCTCAGGGTCCTTGAGAAAAATCTGTTCTCTTGCCTTTTCTACTGTCTAGAGGCCACTTGCATTCCTTTGTTCGTGGCCTCCTTTCCTTCTTCAAAGCCAGTGGCTTCGCATCTTCAAATCTCTCTCTGACATGACCCCTTCTTCTGCTCCCTCTTCTGCTTGAAAGCACCCTGTGATTACACCGGGCCCATCAGGATAATCTGGGAGAGCATCTTTATTTTAAGGGCAGCTGAATAGCAACCTTAACCCCTCCTCACCATGTAACATAACATATTCACAGGTTCTAGGGATCAGGACGTGGACATCTTTGGAGGGTAAACCCACTGACCCACTGCCATGGAGCCCATTCCAATTCATAGCAGCCCTAGAGGACAGAGTAGAACTGCCCCATCGGGTTACCGAGGCTGTAAATCTTCACGGAAGGCAAGGGCAAACCAAACCCACTGCCATCAAGTGGATTCCGACTCACAGTGCCCCTAGAGGACAGAGTAGAACTGCCCCCATAGGGTTACCAAGGCTGTAAATCTTCATGGACGCAGACTGCCTCCAGCAGAGCAGCTGATGGGCCCGGTGGGCATTATTCCCAGGCGACTACGAATTTAAGATGACTTTGTATAATAAGAGCCACAACCATAGTGAATAGCAGATGTTTTGTAAATGGTCCCCACGAGCATATATTTTTATAATAAACTATTCAGTTATAAAATAGAATGTGATCTCCTCACCAATGGGAGCAAAATGCCTTAAGGGAGCAACAGGCATGACCTCCCCGTGACCCTAAGCCCACTGAGTTCTGCTGCAGGCTGACTGGGCCACAGCAGGCCCAACAGTGAAAGGCCCCAGGGAAGTGCTTCCCACAGCTGGAGTCACAGTCCGACTGGTAGAAGAGCATCTTGGGCGATGAGCTGGCCTGAGGCCTGAATCAGGACTTAATTAACCCTGGCACAACCAGGCCTCCCAAGCCAAACTCTGGGGCTGCTGAGAATGACCCACTGGGCCTGGCATTTCCCTCAAAACCCCAGGTGCAGCGAGCTGGGGGC
>NW_006921593.1:794166-798029 GCF_000298275.1 Orycteropus afer afer
ACCAGCTTGTTTCACAAAAAGACATACAAAGTCCCAGAATCCCTCAGCCTTTTCCTTAAGAGATTAGAAGTCAGATTTCTCCCATAAAGTAAGCCCTGAGCCGCAAAAGTTCAGCTTCAGGGAGGAAAGAGAGGTTTAGGCTCAAGGCAGTCTGTGCACTGCACCAATGTTATGTGTGACCCCACATCGACAGCCCAGCTGTAAGATGCCTGCTCAGCCCTGCCCTTCTAGACAGACTCCTCTATCTCAAGTCACTCTCACCCCTGGCCTTAGTTTTCGACCATACCCCAAAGAGTATCCCTAGGACTCCAGAGTGGGTGGGACAGGGATGCCTTCAGGCCCTGTATTACTCAGACTCTTAGTGGTTGAAAGTAAGATCAGCACAGACATTGGGAGAATCCAGGCATATGTATGGAAACATGATAATGCCATGACATCTTTTGCAAGGTGTTCCATCCCAACTAGAGTAGCTGGGACTGGCCAGATCTCTCACTCTCTCTCTCCATAAGACTTCTTCATGGGGCTAGATTGGGCTTCCTCACAGCATGGTGGTCTTTGAGTAGTCAGACTTCTTACGGACGGCTGGCTTCCCCCAGAGCAAGTGCTACCAGAGACCCAAATGGCAGCTGCAAGGCTTCTTCTGACCCAGGCTTGGAAGTCGCACAGTCACTTCCACTGTGTTCTATTGGTTGTTCAGGACCAGCCCATATTCAACAGGGTACACAAGGGCACAAATACTAGGAAACATGACTCAATGTGGAGACCATCTTTGGAGTACCTATGGGGGGAGTAGGGGTTGGCGAACAAGACCAAAGGCTGCCAGGGCAGGACAGCCCAGCTGTCTCTTCTGGCTTAGAACCAGGCTTGGCTTTTTCAAAACTGTTACCATTCATTTATTTCACAACTGTTCTCTGAGTCACAGCGGTGACTCAGTGCCAGCCCTGCCCTCAGGGAGCCCAGAGTCACCAGCCAACGGAGTTCAAGGGCCTCCTTCCTATAGTAAATAGGCCTTCCAGGTGGAGAAACTGAGATATTCCCGTCCTCAAGATTCAGTCCAAATTGCTGGCTACGTGTCTGTATTTTATTAATTGCATCCCACTCCTTGGTCCAACCAGCTCAGAAACATCCAGGAATTCTTTTCCCTCAAAATGATTTAACTCACTGTTGTGGACTGAATTGTGTTTCCCCAAAATATATGTTGAAATCCTGATGCTGGGACTTGTGGAAGAGACCCTACTTGGAAATAAAGGCCTTTCTTTGGTTAATGAATAAGTGAATTCCGGCTCTTAGCCAACCTATAAGATAGAGTAGAACTGTCCCATAGGATTTCCAAGGCTGCCAATCTTTCATCTTTCTCCCAAGGAAGAGCTGGTGGTTTTGAACAGCTGACCTTTTGGTTAGCAACCCCATGCTTTAACCAGTCTGTCACCAGAGCTCCTCTGTAAATGATGTAGGATAGGTCCTAAACCTATTCCCTTCTAGGTGGTGTTTTATAAAAAGGGAAAATAGACATGGAGATGCATACACAGATGGGGAAGAGGCCAAGTGAAGACCCGATACAAGCCAAGGAATGCCAAGGGACACCCAGGGGCCACCGCCAAGGAGGGCCAGTCCCCTAGAGCTAATGCCCTGATTTGTACTTCCAGCCTCCAAAACTGTAAGAAAATACATTTCTGTTCTTCAAAGCCACCCTTCTGCGGCATTTTTGTTACAGCAGCATTTGGTAACTTAGACACTCACTGACTGATTTACAGCCCCATCAAGGAAGTGCACGGTTTATTTTCACTGCCCCCCATCCCCTGTCCCTGTGTGACTCTGAACAAGTTCCTCCCCTCCTGGGCCTCAGTTTTCTCCTGTAAGAAATGGAGAAATGGGGTTGTGGAGAGGAGGAAGAAGGAATTGACCAGATGACTAGACACCGTCATGACCCATAGACTTCAGCTCTTTCTGTGGCCTTGGGCAAACCTCCACCCCATCAGGCTCTTAATCTCCTACCAGTAACACGAGAAGGCAGACAAGACTGCCATCGCCTTCAGATGGCAACCCAAGCCCAGCTACTGTCCAGAGCCACTGGTATTGCCCCGACATCCAAGCCTGCTGGCTGTTCAAACCATTGCAGATGCAGAAACACTACCGAAGACAGTGAAATGGAATCTAGCCACTGAGTCCAGCTACCACTGTGGGCCAGGCTGGGCAGCAGCTTGGCAGAGGAGAAAAGATGGAGATTAGCAGTCAGGCAAGTTGAGCAGGAATCCAGGCTTCTCGGTTAAGATGTGAGCTCGGCAAGTCCTTAACTTCTCTGCACCTCAGTTTTCCCACCTGTGAAATAAGGTTAATAACTCCCACTTCCGGGGAAAGTTGAGATTCAAGATCCCAACCAAGAAAGCCCGACACAGTGTCTGCGACTATTCCAGCTGCACCCCGGGGAGCACCGTCTGTTTGGAAGGCTGCGGCGCTGATTCCTGTCACCACTGCAGAGCCTGCCGTGGGATAATTTAAGAGGTCTGGGCTGAGGAGCTCTCCGGGTGTAGCTGCCAGCTCCCCGCCGCCGGCTGCTGGATGGATCGGCCTGCAGCCAGGCTCCATGGCTCTCCGGGCCCGGCCGCCTGCAAAGATGCCCTGTGCTGTCGCGCTCTCCGGCACGCCGCTAAAAAATGACTCCAAAGAAGAGTAAGCAGACACTCCGGGCCATAAATATTTCAGGGCAGGATGAACGTCCTTTCCCCAGCACCGACTTGCCGTATATATTATTTATAAACCCATAACTTGAGTTGAAAGACAGTCCTTAGAAGAATAGACTCTCACTCGGATTCACTTGGTGATTGAAAAAAAAAAAACCATTTAGAAGGGGAGAGAGTATGCGTCTGGGCTCAGTGAGGTCACGGGAGGTCAGCTGGCCCTGCCTTCCAGCGCCAGCCTGACCCAGAGGGACGCTGGCCAGAGTGACAAGACAGTACAGCTGGGAGGGGCCCTGAACATCAACAATCTGCCAGGTTCACACAGCCCAGAGCCTCCTCTGACAGTTGTTACTCAATTACAAACTCAACTCCACTACCAGGAAGTTCCCAAAATCTTTTATTCACCTTTACGACAGCAGGGGGGGTCTGTCATGGGAGCGGAGGCTACGCAGAAGGAACCGTGGCTGAGCAGCTAGAGCCCTGGACTGGGAGTTGGGAAGCGTGGGTTCTAGACCTGGTCCTACTGGTTCACGATGTGACATCCCGCCTGGACTGGATTTCACCATCTGTGAGGTGGAGAGGCCGGTGGTCCTCAGCTCCGTCAGAACCTCCATCCCTGCTCCGTTACAATCACCTCAGAACACCTTCCTTTTCTCTCTGGAAATAAAGTGCATCAATAATATAGACTTTTCTTTTCTTTCTTTTAATCTATGCACAACTCTGTTTGCACTGGGGCTGTGCAGACAGTTAATGCACTTGGCTGGTTGGAGGTTAGAGTCCCACTAGAGGTGCCTTGTTAGAAAGGCCTGGCAATCTGCTTCTGAAAAATCAGCCACTGAAAACCCTGTGGAGCCCCGTCTACTGTGACATGTGACATGTGGCACACGACATGTGACACATGAAACATGGTGTGTGCCATGCAACATGTGGCACGTGATATGTGGCATGCAACATATGACATGCGACATGTGGCATGCAACATGTGACACGTGGTATGTGACATGCGACTTGTGACATGCTCAGGGTCGTCAGGAGTCATCACCTACTTGACGGCCACTGGGGTGGTCTGTCTATCCACATACACAATTCAAAAAATCAATATAGTGCTGCCCTAACATGTGACGTTGTTGTTGTTGTTGTTGTTGTTATGTGCCGTCTAGTCGGACCCGACTCATAGCAACCCCT
>NW_006921593.1:798729-813221 GCF_000298275.1 Orycteropus afer afer
TTAGCAGTCAGATGCCTTAGGCACTATGCTACAGAGACTACCTCCAGGGCGACGTAAATTCCCAGAACCACAGTTCTCTGTGCAGGTTCAGCACCTGAGGGCAACCCCCAACCAGGAAGTATAGGTGCTAGTGCTTGGGTGTGAAGGCCACTGGGAGACAGGACAGAGCACTCACCCACAGGCTGCACCTGGGCTCAGGCACGAGCCTTGGGAGGACCGCAGGCCCAGATGCGCTGTGTGCACACACGTGTGCTGATGTGTGCTCTTTTCCCCAACAAACTCTCAAATGGGGCCTGTGCAGAAAGTTCCACAGGAGGCCGTGAAGCCCCTCAGATACTCCCAGATCACGTGGGGGCCCGTCAGCCACAGTGGACATCTGAGTTCTCCTTTTCCAGTCACACGGTGCTGTCGCCCCCTGGGCTACTAACAACCCCAAGGGTGGTCACACCGCCCACGCCCTGCGAGTCTTCTCAGAGCTGTGGGTGGCCAGTGTGAAGAGTACAGGGGTCTCCTCCGAGGGCACCACCTTCATCACCTCCCAAGCTCCAGCACCTTGTGCAGGGCACGGAAGGACATCCTCCTCAAGCTTCCCCAGTCTCCCTTCACTTAACTCCCTCGGATGGCCCTCTGGCGGCAGCCCTGGCTGCTTCCTTCCACCCACAGCCTCCTCGCTCTCTATTCCCTCAGGGAGATTTCGTCCCGGGAGGTCCTTCCCATAAATAAGCACCTCCCCACCCACCCCCACCACCCCCAGCTGCCCACCCTCCTCCACACAGGGCCAGTCAGAGTCCTGAGGGGACCATTGTTCAGGGCCAGGATAGGCTTCCTGTCACAACTGCCTCCCGTGGTGGATGAGCTGGCTTCGCATTGATGTCATTTTTTTTTTATTATGAGCTCATTGTAGAAAATTTAGAAAATAGAGAAAAGCTCAAAGACAAAAATAAAAACCACTGGCAATTCCATGACTCAGAGGTAGCCCCGGTTAACATTGGGTATATTTATATCACAAATACGTATTTATTTGTTTATCTATTATATATATAGGAACTCTGGTAGTGTAGTGCCTAAGGCACTTGAGTGCTAACCAGAAGCCTGGTGGTTCAAACCCACCAGCCACTTCTCAGAAGGAAGATGGGGCAATCTACTTCCATAGTGATACTGCCTCGGAAACCCAAGGAGGATCGCTATGAGTCGGGTCCTACTCGACGGCACATAACAATAACAACAACATTATATATATATGTATGTATGTATATTTACTTATTTATATTTAAATACATTCATACACACACAGAGAAAGGTGCTCTGTGGCATAGTGGGCAAAGTCTTTGGCTACTAACCAGAAGGTCAGCGGTTCAAACTCTGTGGGAAGAAGATGAGGCAATCTACTTCTGTAAAGATTTACAGCCTTGGAAACCCAATGGGGGTCACTATGAATCTGAATGAACTAGATGGCAGTGGGATGGGTTTGGTCTGGAGAAGGCTAGCATCCTTGATAAAGTGGAACATCAATGAAAAAGAGGAAGGCCCTCAATGAGATGGATTGACACAGTGACTGCAAGGATGGGCTCAGGTATAATAAGGATTGTGAGGCTGGCACAAGACTGGGCAGTGTTTTGTTGTACGTAGGGTCACTATGAGTCAGAGCCAACTTGGTGGCACCTAACAACAACAACAACACACACACACACACATGTGCACATACATATAAATGATCATATAACTGAACTCGAATTTATTTCAACAATTCCCTATTTTCCTTCCCATCGAAAGAGCGGGAATCCCAGCTCCCAGCTGGAGAAAGGCTGCCCCAGGGCAGCACCCTTGAGGCAACCAGGTTAGTGAGCTGCACAAATGAGGCAAGAGGGGTCAGGAGACCCAGAGAAGCTCCTGGTGTCAAGAGCCAACACAATACTGGGGTGCTGACTGAGGAAGGAAAGGGGTCTTGCCAGCTCTTTCCTGGTAGAGTCTTGTTCATGTGAACATGGCGCCTTCCCGGCACCCCAGCCAGAGAGGCAGAGGGCACCCTGCATGTCCTCTTCTCTGCCGGGAGCCAGTGAGCATTGTGGGGCACGAGCACACAGTCAGGGCAGGTTAGCAGCTGAATCACGGCTACCCTGTCTGTGTCAGGAACCAGAGTTCCCAAGTTCTGAGGGCTTCTCACGGAACCGTTGAGCAACAACGGCCACGTGCCACCACGGGGCAGCCTGTGCAAGGCCCAGGAGCCAACCTTGGTGCCACATTGCCTTGTCACTCACCAGTTACCCTCTAAGTCTCAGTGTAACTTTAAAATGGGCATAAAAATTGTACCAAGGCCATAGTTCTACTGGGAGGACCCAATGAGAAAAAGCATATAAAATGCCCAGTAAACAGTTGTCCTTCCAATGATTATATCCAGGCTCCCCAGGCCTCACCAGCCAGTTACCTGCAGCAAATCACGTTTCTCTAGCTCTCACCCTGCTGCTAACACTGGGTTTCCCCTCCCAGAGTCTCACTCAGCACCTGGAGCTCCCTGGAGTGTCTCACAGGAGCTCAGCACCCTGCTTCTTCCTTCTCAGCCCTAACTTCCAGCGCCCCCATCTTCAGACCCCATAGGCTCAGAATAGGCCCATAGTCCCTGTGTTGGGAAAGTGGTCCCCTCCCCATACCCATTCTGAACTATGCTACTTGGTCGTCCAGGCTCTAGGCAGAGGGCCTGGTACCTTTCTCCTTAGGATCCAGTGTCTGTCCCTGTGCCCACAGGTCCAGATCCAGCCCAGGAACCAGGCCAGACACACTTCTTCCATCTCTTGCATGTCTCCATCCCACTGATGCCCTGGTTCCCTGTGTCCTAACAGCCTCCTCAGATGGATGACTCAGGACCGGGGCCTGTTCCCCCCCTCCATGTCCTATGCAGGCTGGGATATGTTTCCATCCTCACAGTGAACCCAAATCAAGCACGCACTGTCAGCAGTAGTCGTGGTGCAGAGATGCAGGGGAGGCCATATGGCTGGGGCAGTCCTGGAAGTCTTCTCAGAGAAGCAGTCGAGCTGGCCAGTCCTGGGCAGCGATTGGGCCAAGAGAGTGTGGTTCTCCCAGGAAAGAAAGAATGTGTACCAAGGCCCCAGACAGAGCAGGCGTCACCTGGCCACTCAAGGCCCACAAGGTTGCAGCCTCCTCAGGGAACAGAGGCCGAGTGTCTTGCCGTTGGTTCCTCTCAAGTTCATTGCCCAGGCCCAGGTCTCAAGAACAAGTCACATTGTATCCTCCGATATTTGAGAAGAAGAACAGTTCTCGGCTCTGCTGAGTGGTCAAGGGAGCAGAGTCTGACGTCACTAAGAGAAGTTGGTGGGAACTTCCCTTTCTCAAACGGTTCAGTTCCCTCACCTGTGAAATGGGGGTTGTGGCTACTTCAGGGGTACATGGGAGAATGAAATGCACAAATGAATGGGGCAGTCCTAAAATTGAAGGATGAGTCCTATAGTGCCCATAGGATTCACTGCAGTGTGGTCTTTCACACACCAACAGGCCTGGTAGAATCTTCCAGAAGGATGTCTTCTGGCACTGGGATAGCATGTTCCATGAGGCCTAGCAGACCTCAAGGAACCTCTTCACTTGCTCACAACAGTGCTAGGATGGTCTTCTGGTCAGTGAGAAAAAGGCCTAGGAGACAGTCTGTGGACCGGAAGCCCTTCCCAGATGTGTGTTTCTAGCCTGAGGGCCCAGCAGGACCCTGGCTGCCGCAGCCCTAGCTCCGGACTCAGCCTTGCCCCGACTTTTCTTGAGTCTGCTCTCGAGTGGCCGGAGGACCTTCCCACAGCAGCTGCTGCAGCTCTGCTCAGGCCTCCACCAACCCCCCACCCTCTGTAACCACCCAGCCCCCAAATTACAAAAATAAAAATAAAAACCTGGATGAGTTAATCTGCTAGCATGGACTGGAGTACAGTAACTGATTACATTTTTCCCCAAAGGAAACTTCGGTTAATTTGGCCAGTGACTCATATACCAGGCTGCCAGTTACAACACACACCATCGCAGACACAACTCTCTCCGAGACCCAGCTGGCGGCCCCCTGCCCCCTCCTCACTGCTGAGGCCTGGGTTTCCTCCCACGACAGGAGGAGGCGGGGAGGGGGCTGCCGCAGCCAGAAGCGCCCACTGGATGAAGTCTGTGACCTTCTGAAAGTGCAAGGCACACACGCACATGGAGAAACATGCACACATAAACTCATGCCAGGCACAGACAACGACAGGAGCATGCACATACACACATTTATGTACACACAGAAGCATGTACACGTATCCTGGAACTTGGCACAAACAAGCGCAGGAGGGCATCACACATACACGTATGTACACACAGAAGCATGTAAGCATATAATTGGCACAACCAAGAACAGGAGTGCATATATAGACATACAGACACATGTGTGTATAAGGCACACACACACGTATATATGTCCACATGGAAACATGTACACATATCCTCATACTTGTCACAGACAAGCACAGGAGTGCATGTTGTTGCTGTTGTTTTTGTTGTTATTTGCCGTCAAGTCGGAGCCGACTCATAACGACCCCTCCTTGGGTTTCCGAGGCAGTATCACTACAGAAGTAGATTGCCCCATCTTCCTTCTGAGGAGTGGCTGGTGCGTTTGAACCACCACCCTTCTGGTTAGCAGTCAAGTGCCTTAGGCACTATGCTACCAGAGCTCCCGCACAGACATATGTACACACAGAGACATGTACATATCTATCCATGCCAGGCACAAACAAGCACAGGAATCCATAGACACACACACATACTTAGCCCTGGCATGAGACACCCATAAAAGCATTCAGTGACGACCTCTGCATACCAGTACTGGGGGAAATCCAATGAAAGTAATTTATTACTAAGTCATTCCTATTTTCCCAGCATCTTAAAGCTCGTGGGCAGAGAAGGAGCACAGGCGGGGGTGAAACGGAATTCTGGCGGGCTCTGGGTGGAAAGAACTGGGCCAGCATCTCATGGCTGGAGGCCTCAGGTGGGCTTTCACTGTCTGGTTGGGGTGAGGGAACATTGGGACCTCCCACTCCACCCCCTACTCCTCAGGTAGCTCCAGCTCCCAAGGAGAGCAGCGAGCAGCATATAACTCGTGCAGAAACCCTCAAGGCAGCACCAGGGGTCAGAAGACCTATGAGACCCCATCTTGTCATTCACATGCTGTGTGACTTAGGGCCAGACACTTAACCTCTCTGATTCTCAATCTCTTCTATCAAAGTCTAGCACTATCATCATCATATTGATCTCACAGGGTCATGTGAAAGTCTCCTTGGATGCCTCACCCAGAGATCCTCAGGAAGGGAACATGGCCCAGAAATCAGGGACTGGGTTCTCGCCCAACATACTAACAAATTTCTGTGTGACCTCAGTAAATCTTTTCCCTCCCTGGGCCTCATTTTCCCTATCTGTCTTTTGGTAAAAATACTACCAGCCTCAATATTATTATTTTTTTTCTGGTGACTGAGTAGCCCAAGCAGAGAACAGATAGGACACCACTCTGCAAAGAGCAGAGAGGAGCAAGAGCAGGGGTCAAAGTCCATCTGATGGGGGTCAGAGCAGAGAGGGCCCTGGGAGCCTGCAGCACCTGCTCACCTGGTCCTATTGCTGTGTCCATCTTATGGACAGTAGGCTGGAAGAGGGCAAGGAGGCCTGAGAGGTCCAGGGGAGATCTGAAGTCCCACAGCCCAAGCCGCACTGCACAGAGCATTCCAGAGCCCGATGTCTTCATCCCAAGGCCCACTCCTGAGGCAGGGCAGAGCTCAAAGCTCCTGCAGCCTCACAGCTCCCACTCTACACTGGGGATCTCCACTAGAGGAGTCCCTGGATTCCCCCTAGGAGGAAAATGAGCAAAGACCCTAGTGGCCAGCCCCAGTGATTGGGGTGGAAGTAGAAGGGAAGCAGGGAGCCAAGAGCTGGGAGGAGGGTGAGGTGGGGAAAGGTTTGCTGATTCCGGGATGGGGGTTGTGAGGGGGTGGCTTCATGGCTCCTTGGGAAACCCAAGCATTGTTATCAAGAATGAGGGATAGAAGATCAAGTATGAATGAGTACATGAACAGGAGTATACCCATGACCTCACACTGGTTTGGCAGATGATATTCCTACATACATATGTGTATGTGCTATAAAAATGTCCATATGCATTATAGAGCTAACAGGGGACAAAATTAGGGTAACTTCTTAACCATAACTAAGCACCCTGAGGGAATAAGTCACTGGGACCATGGGCTCAGAACCATGGTCATGAGGGGACATCAAGCTCAACTGGTACAACATAGCATACAATGTAACATTGTCCTACAGCCTACTTTGGTGAGTAGCAACTAGGGTCTTAAAAGCTTGCAAGGAGCCATCTAAGATGAGATTACTGGTCTCTCCTTGCCTGGAGCAAAGAAGAGTGAAGAAAATCAAAGACATAAGGGAATCGTTAGTCTAAGGGCCTAACAGACTGTGGGAACATCAGCCTACGTGACTGTGAGACCAGAAGAACAAGATGGCACCCAGCTACCAATGCCAACCACTAAAAAGAAGAAAGAATGAGGGACAGAGATTCTCGCCCCAAGAAAGACTCTCCCTTGTGAGTTGACCCCCAGGGGAGGGCTCAGAATGGCAATAGCTCCCAGAATCAAGCTCAGAGAGAGAACCAAGCTTGGGACCAAGGCCCAAGGACAGACCAGCCCACCCACGAACTGAAGGCCAGGTGTCTGGGTGGTGAACCAGCTGTGCCCACCTGAGGCTCACCAGGCCCAGCCATCCCCTTGACAGTCAATAGCACCCCCAGCCTTTGGTATCTGCTCAGCCTTTGGGTGAATGGAGCCTGGGTGTAAGTCCTTCGTCACTTGGAAACGAGAGGCCTTGAGGAGGTTTTCTGACAGCAGGCTTCAGGCTCTGCCTGGCTTCACTCGGGCTGCCAGAGGCTGGGCTAGAGCAGAGCCGCCCGGCACACGGAGGGCTGTCAGTGCGAACCTCACCGCCACCTCCCTGGGTGCCTGTAACTTGGGTAGAAGGCTGTGAACAAGCAAAGAACTCTGATAAAATGTGTGGTGAGCATCTTGCAATTTCCCCAACACTGTCACTTCAAGACATAAAACGTGCGCTGAAATGTCCCCTCCCTCCAGCAAACAGGGGCTCCAAGTGAGGTTCCAGAACAAGAAGCCCTGGTCACTGCCCGGCTCCAAGGCGGCCTGTTGGACACCTGGGTCTCCATGCTCCTCCCTCAGGTCTCCTTTGGCACGTTCTGGACTTTTCCAGGCCCCAGACCCAGCAGAGGGCACCAAATGGTTACTGAATGTCCTCGTATCTTCCACCCGGAGATCCTCGCGCAGAACTCGCGGGCTCCAGTCGTAAAGCTGGTGACCCAGCGTCCAGCATTCAGGAGAAATTTCCCTCAGTGGACATGGCCCAAAGGAGCATCTGCCAGGAGCAGGCTGTGGGACCGGGCTGAGGGATGGGGATGGGGGGTGGAGAGAAGAGTCCCACACGGGAGAGGTCTGTACGTCCTGCTGGGGAGGACAGAGGGCACCCAGCTGCCCAGGCAGGGGTCAGGGAAGGGAAGGCAGGTTCTCCCAAATGCACAGCCATAATGGTGGCTCTGCACAGTGCTTCACACACACTCACAACAATGCAGTCATACACAGTCATACAAACACACAGTCACACAGTCACACACTCACACACACTCAGGTATTCATACACACATAGACACACACTCACACACAAAGATGCACTCACACACAGTCACATACAGTCACATACACTCACACACACAAAGATACACTCACACACAGTCACAACCACACACAGGCACACAGTTATATATACACACAATCACATACACATAGATGTACACACACACACACAGAAAGGTGTACTCACACAATCACACACTCACATACACAGTCACACACTCATTTCCTACACATAGGCACACACATAGACACACACAGACATGCATTCACACACAAGCACAAACTCATACATGCACACACACATAGACATGCACACACACTCACACACACAGATAGACACACCACTATACCAAACCAAAAACCAAACCCACTGCTATCAAATCAATTCCAACTCATAGTCAGAATTGTGACACCCATTGGTTTTCCAAGGTGGTAAATCTTTATGGAAGTAAATTGCCCCATCTTCCTTCCATGGAGTGGCTAGTGGGTTTGAACCACCAACCTTCAGATTAGCAGTCAAATACCTTAGGCACTACGCCCTAGAGCTTCTCCACCACTGCACAGTGCCCCTCGGTGTCTGCAGCAGGTGTGCATGGTCTTTGCCATCCGCTAAGTTTTGTTAGTGACGAGTTCCACTCACCACGTGGCAAATGGACCAGATATCTTCAGCCTCAAAGGCAGGACTTACCCAGGCCCGAGGTCACTGGTGAATTCAAGGCAGAGCCAGGACTAGCTCCCCCAGGCTTGGGAACCAGAGCACACCCCTCCCAAAGGGTATTGGTGGGCTTCTGTCACCCCCTAACAGGACTCATATGAAGATGTGTCTGTTTTATTTGACTTCAACAATGGGGGAGAGATGTTGAGGTCTCACGGGGCAGACAGAGGAGGACCTCCCAGGCAGTGTGCTTGAAAGGGATGACCTCTCTCACCGTCCCGCCTCTGGGGCTCTCTGCCTCAGCATCCCCTGCAGCCTACCTTGGGCTCTGTGGCTGCACCAACCTGCCTCCTACCCCCCTTTCTACTCTTGGTCCTATCCTGAGCCCCAGTCTTGGGTCCAGACATCAGCTACCCTCTTCTGTACCCTGGGGCCTTTCTTCTTGCACGGCCTCTGGCCATCCCTTCCTCTCTTGCCTCCTCCTTGATCCCAATGGTTGGGCTTAGTAGAAGCTCCTGCCTGGAGAGGCTGAGGCTGAGAACTGAGGCTACAAGAACTGGCGTCAAGGTCAGGGTCAGAGTCAAGCCTGGTCAGTCCCCTTGCCATCCTAGGGCCTCTTCCCGGAGGATCAGCCTCTTGGGTATCAGGAGCTACAGCCTAGCCCATCACCTTCTGCTCCTCTAGCAGTGGTCCTGCCCACTCCCTCCTTCTTCCCCAGTCCACCCGTTCCCTGGGGGCCCACAGGCCCCGGGAGCTCTAGATCAGTGAGTGTTAATGGAAGGTCGGGCCGCCGATTCCCCCGGGCGACGCTAGGTGGCGCCGCGCTAACAAGGATCGGGACGGCCCGGACAAGCGCAGAGCAAGGGCCTGAGACAGGATATTCCGAAGACACCTCCCACTGCATCGGCTTCCACCCGGGTCCCCCGGGGCTCCACCGACCCGAGCTCCCTTCCACTCCCCGGGCTCGCCCTGGGCTCTCAGCTCACACACACCTGGGGCCCCTGCCCTCCCCCGCCGCCCCTGCCAGGGACCGCGCTTCGCCACTGGGCAGCTTCTAGCGTCCCAAGGGCTCTGGCCAACTACGGCCACGCGTTGCCTGTAGTGTTGCCTTTCCCTGGCGGTGGCCACTAGGAGAAGTACCTGCGCAGCGCCGAGATGGGTAAACAGAACTTGGCTGGGTTTGGGCCAACTCCATCCAGACCTCTCCTTTACTTTATTGGAGCCCCATTTTATCTATCAAATGGGAACTGTACCCCCCGGTCCATACAGTGAATGAAATCATCTTGCAAAACTCCTGACACAGGCGTGGAACGGACTGGGTGCTGACTAAGTGATAGTACCTCATTTTCCCCATTATGTCCCTCCAGGATCCTACCTCACCCTTGCCTTGGCCCCCTCAGTTTCAGGGTGGTGGCACCCTCAAGTCTTCCCCCAGGGCCATACAGCCTGCAGTCAAAGCCTCTTAACAGACAGCCACCTGCACCCGACCCCTCCCATCCCCCAAACCAAAAGACCATGTTCCCCTCCCTTGGCCAAGTTGGCCCAAGCCTTGCTCCTTTCAGAATCCAGAAAGACCCAAGGAGGGTCTTCGGATGTCCCCATTCACCAAACTCCCCCTGTGGGACCATGTCACACTCCACCAAACTGCAGGCTCCTTGGCACAGGGATGGGGACCAAGTGCTCAATACTTACTTGTTTATGGGCTTGTGTCTCTGTGCCCGACACTGTGCATGGGGCTGCTCTAATTTATCCCTATAACAAGTTTATGAATGTTACACCAATGAGGAACCGGAGGTCACACAGGGCTCAATGGCAAAGCCAGGGCT
Organism: Orycteropus afer afer; assembly: GCF_000298275.1. Lineage (NCBI taxonomy): Eukaryota > Metazoa > Chordata > Mammalia > Tubulidentata > Orycteropodidae > Orycteropus > Orycteropus afer. The sequence continues at coordinate 808,920 of NW_006921593.1, forward strand.
GGGGCCAACTAACACCAGCACTGGCCACTGCCATGCTCCGGATGCCCTAGACCTGTTGGGCATGAAATTACTGCTTTGCTGAGGGTCCCTCTAGACCTCAGCTGGCAGTGGCCGCAGTCCAGCCCCTCCCACTCCTCCCTGCTGCATGAGTGGACCATGATCAGAATGCCCAACTCTGAGACTCTCTCTCCTCACACCTCCTTCCTGGCATTGTAGGAGCTGATCTTCCTGCCAGGAAAGATGTCTTCCCCATCCTCTTCCTTTAGGACCCTCTGGCAGCATCACCTCCTGCAGGAAGCCTTCCATGACTCAGCCCTCAGTGAAGGCTTCAGCTGGACCCTCCATAACACAGGGTCTCCAGGCTCAGAAAACTCCCGCCTCAGACCCTTGCTTGGTTCCTGGTGCAGACTCACTACAGGACCAGCTGAGAACACATCACCATCATGGGGGTCCCATGGGTCCCAAACACCCACTTTACAAGGAAGCTTTTAGAAGGGCGTTTAGGTAGAGTGTCTGTTCTGGTTCCCTAGTGCCGCTGTGACAAGAATATACCACAAATGGGGTGGCCTTAACAAACAGGAATTTATTCTTATAATTTGGAGGCTTTAAGTCAAAGTTCAAAGTGCCAGGCTCTAGGGGTGGGGTGAAAGCCCCTCAACCTTGGGGACCAGCTCTGCCTCCTGCTCCCGTCCCACTGGAGCTAGAGGCATTTCTTCACTCGGACAGCTGCTGGCTGCTGAGGCTGAGAAGCCCCAATATTGACAAGTCAAAAGGCACAGTTCTGATGTTACCAAACCACATGGCAGGCTATTAACATAAGTCCATTGTAAGTCCTAAGGTTGGCAGAGCATGGCAGACTGCTCAACAATGCCACGGCTGTATGCAGGGTCCAAGCGTGTCATAGGCTAGAGACCATTCTCAAAGCTTCTCCTTATATACAGGAACCAGACCACATAACCAAAGGCAGCTACTCAGCTGCTCACAGTAGATTCCACCATGGAGCTGATTACCAGTCTCATCATGGGGAATACTACATCCAGCTGGCCAGCCACTCAACCAGGCCCAGCCAAGTTGACACACAAACATAACCATCACAGCGTCCAAGTGACTGGTTCAAAGTTGCACAGAAGATCATAGGCAGAGAGTAGACACGAACCACAGTCGCTAATCATTAGAGGAAAAGAAAGAAAAAAGGAAGACTTAAGGGGGGTGAATTTAAAACACATATTCAAGGGGCCAGGCCAAGGGAAGTTGTAGAATGAGCTAGGAGGGGTGACTTAGTGCTCTGGGTCCTGAGTCACTGTCAGAACAGCTCCAGATGCTGCCTTCAGCATCTTCAACTCCAGCCAGGCGTCTTTTGCAGGCTCATCCCAAAGGACAGGCCTGTCATCCCCTCAAATCATCCGTCATCACTTAGCTGGGTAACCGAGAAAGCTCTGCCTTCCAGTCATCAGAGCAATGTCATTGTGACCGATACCCCTGAGAGCCTGGAGGGAAGCGGGGCTGTGTCAGGCCCACCACCACCCACCCCCTCAAGGGCTCAAGCAGAGAGCCATAAAGCACCTTGGAATTCAGGAAAGGGTCCCCAAGATGGCATCGTGGAGCAAGCCCTGGGCTGCTCTGCCCCTGACCTCTGCACCTGTGTCACCTTGGAACCCTCTTCGGGCTGGCTGGTGGGAGGGGGCGTCTAAAAAGTGATGCATGCATCGGGCCAAGGCAGAGGACTCACAGCCTGGAAGCAGAAAAGTGACTTTTTTCTCTTTTGGGAGCAAGTTGTCAATCTTTGACCTGCAGGACCAGAGGGGCAGCTTGTTCCTCTCCTCCAACAGGCCCAGGAAGCAGGCCGGAGCCTCCCAGAAGTCTGCCCCACTGAGCCCAGGCAGGCCGCAGCATCCGTTCCTCCTGCTTCCATTCGTTCTCTTGCACGAGCTCGGGAAACCGTGCTGGTCCTCCGCCCTCCCACTTACCATCTGCCCCCAGCAAATCTGGTCCCCGACTGTCCCTGGAGGAGACAGTGTGTTAGCAGCATCCCCTCTGGGCTTCTCACAGACCACCAATCAGCAGGGAGTGGTTTCTGAGGTTCCACGGAGGGCAAACGCAGCAGCAGCCCAGGCCAGCCCCCAGCAGCAGGGTGAGAGCAGCACTGATCAACCTGCCGGGTTGGAAGGCAGGGCCTTCACAGAGCCAGGCAGCACTCAATGGGTGTTGGCCTAATTTGGACGTGGGCTCTGCTGGAGACGGCCTTCGAACACTGTAAGGAAAAAAATAGGACTTTGCTAAGCTATAAGCAGGATTGCAATGGCAATGCTTAACCTACTTCGGAAAGTGATTGTTTTCAGACTTAGTGTATCCATTTAGCCACACCAAAAACTGATAGCCTGATTACAGAGGTGCCTTATTCCTCAAGGGAGCTCTGGTGGCATAGTGCCCAAGGCATCTGACGGCTAACCAGAAGGCTGGGGGTTCAAACCCACCAGCCACTCCTCAGAAGGAAGATTGGGCAATCTACTTCCGTAGAGATACCTCCTCGGAAACCCAAGGAGGGGTCGCTATGAGTCGAGTCCTACTCAACGGCACACAACAACAACAGACATGTTCCATAGCACGCTGATCTCCTTGCCCTCTGACTGCAGAGGCTTGGGATGGGTGTCATTGGACCCACGTGTCCCCATTAGCACGGAGGCTGTGGCTAACTTCCTTCTCTCACAAGTCTGACCTGACTCTCCATAAGTGCTGCTTAGTCAGAGTTTGCCAGCGCTGGTTGGCTAGTCCAGCTCACGTGCCAAGCAAGTGAATGGTAAGGATGCCTGGTGGGGGGAACTGGTAACTGCCTGCTTGGACTAGATCAGCGGTCTTTAACTACGTTTCAGCACAGAACCCTTTTGACAAGAGAACCATAGGCAGAGCCCCAAAATATAAGCCGGAGGAGAACAGAGCAGCCCTGGGTGAGGGGGGTCCTACCCAACTGCCCCCTTTCCTTCTCCTCCCAGCGTTACAAGCCCTGAGGGCCCTGCCCTGAATCCACCAGCTCCAAAGTCTTTGGTTTCTATTGGAGACTGATCTTCCTTTTCTCTTGCTGTTCTTAGGTGCCTTACACTTGTTTCTGACTCACAGTGACCCTGGGTGCAACAGAACAAGACACTGACCAGTCCTGGGCCGTCCTCATAATCCTCGCTATGCTTGGGCCCATTTTTGCAGTCATTGTATCAATCCATCTCATTGAGGGCCTTCCCCTTTTTCATTGACCCTCCACCCTACCAAGCATAACGTCCTTCTCCAGGGAATGGTCCCTTCTGACAACATGACCAAAGTAGATGAGGGAAGTCTGGTCATTCTCGCTTCCAAGAAGGATTCCGGCTGCACTTCCTCCAGGACAGATCTGTCCATTCTTCTGGCAATATACGGTATATTCAATATTCTTCATCAACACCACAACCCAAATGCATCAATTCTCCTATGTTGTTGTTGTTATGTACCATCAAGTCGGACCCAACTCATAGCAACCCCACCTTGGGTTTCCGAGACAGTATCACTATGGAAGTAGATTGACCAACCTTCCTTCCAAGGAGTGGCTGGTGGGTTTGAACAGCCAGCCTTCTGGTTAGCAGTCAAGTACCTTAGGCACTATTTCTTATTCATTGTCCAACTCTCACATACATATGAGGCTGTTGAAAGTAGCATGGCTTGGATCAGGCACAGCTCAGCCTTCAAAGTGAAATCTTTGCTCTTTAACACTTTAATGAGGTCCCTTGCAGCAGGTTTTCCCAGTGCAATACATCATCTGATTTCTTGACTGCTGCTTCCATGGACACTGATTGTGGATCCAAGTAAAATGAAATCTCTGACAACTTCAATCTTTTCTCTGTTGATCATGAAGTTGTTTATTGTCCAGTTGTGAGGATTTTTATTTTCTTCTGCTAAGGTATAATCCATACTGAATCTTTTCATCCAGGAATCCGAGTTTAGGGGCCACTCCAGCCTGCATATCTAAAAAATACAAGAAACAAAAAACTGCAGGTTATAGTTACAACCTCGAAATACTATTCTTGGGCTCCACCTTCACCAGGCTCACCCATAGCTGCTCTGGGGGTACCCTGGCTCTCTGGGAGTCCCCAGACGAATCATCTTGTTTCCCAGCAGATGGAAGTCTTCTCCCCTCTTCTGCCTCCAGTCACTATGGTGATGATATTGATGGTTAGACCAGTACCTAATTTTCCCTCTTCTGCCTCAGGTCACTATGGCGATGATGTTGATGGTTAGACCAGTACCTAATTTCCCCTCTTCTGCCTCAGGTCACTATGG
>NW_006921593.1:813321-827819 GCF_000298275.1 Orycteropus afer afer
GATGATGTTGATGGTTAGACCAGTACCTAATTTCCCCTCTTCTGCCTCAGGTCACTACGGCGATGATGTTGATGGTTAGACCAGTACCTAGTTGCCAATGGGTGGATTCTGGCTTGGATGACCCCACGCACATCCGAGAACTGTGAGTAGAACTGTAGAACTGTGCTCCACAAAAACCCAAAACCAAACTCACTGCCATTGAGTCAATTCTGACTCACAGCGACTCCCATTGTGTTTCTGAGGCTGGAAATCTTTGCAGAAGTAGATTGCCCCATCTTCCTTCCACAGAGCAGCCAGTGGGTTTGAACCACTGACCTTCTGGTTAGCAGGCAAATGCCTTATCCACTACACTACCAGCCCTGGTTGATTTTTTGTGAGGTGCTACTAGATGGACTTGAACCACCAACATTTTGGTTAGCAGCCAAGTACATTAACCACCCAAGGAGTGCATCACCCAGGGACTCCATTCTGGTTATTGTGTTGTTGTTAACAGCCCCGACTCATAGTGACCCCTCCTTGAGTTTCCAAGGCAGTATCACTACGGAAGTAGATTGCCCAATCTTCCTTCCAAGGAGTGGCCAGTGAGTTTGAACCACCAGCCTTCTGGTAAGCAGACATATGCCTTAGGCACTATGCTACCAGAGCTCCTCATTCTTATAGCCTCTCCAAACTAACGGCTTGGTTTCTGAGGCCTGTGGAAGAGTCAGTCACATTGCCAATGCCACCACCTGGGACACAAGACCTGGCAGAAGAGCCAAATCCCACAGTGGGCCTCTGGATCCCGGGTCTGTCCTGGGGGCTGCTCCCCCAGAAGATGAACACTCCCAGCACTGGGTCTCAGAACTGCTCACCCAGCTCATTGTCCATAACCTTCCTTACCTGCTCAGACCTCCTGGGCCCGACCTGCAGACAGACACCTGCAGCATTAGCTTTCCTGAGCTTGGTGCCAAGTCTGCCATCCCAGACAGTGGCCACCCAAGAGAACACCAAACGCTTTCCTCTTCAAAGGTGGCCCAGGTCTACAGGGCCTGGAACCAAAGATCTTGGGTCTTAGAGAGGTTCTGAGACCTCTGTAATCTCCCACTCACTCCTCCACCTTGGCCTGGCCTTCCTTTCCTAGGAAACAGTGGAAGGGTTGAAGTCTCCTTTTCTCCTTTGTGATGACAGACAGACAGAAGGACAACAGGTTGGCTCATCAGTACTGCAGGATTCCCAGGCCTGGTGTCAGAACAGGATGACAGGTCTCCCCTCAGGGTGGTGATGAGGGATGGGGGGTGGGCAAGGGGACTGCCCAGTTCTCCTGCTGGGCCACCCCGGCTATTACCCTCAGCAGCCCCTGCTGGCTTGTGAACTCTCTATGGCTCCCAGGAGAGTCATCACCCTCATTTTACAGAAGGTGCCTCATGGGGCTGAGAGGTGGGGAACGGAAAGGTGCATTCTTATGCACTTTTTCTTAAGTCTGTGATAAGCTCCTTCTATTACACTATAGATCTCGTCACATAAAATAGATTTGTGGACTCGAAGCCGGGAGAACCACGTTCCAAAGCTGCGGAAATGGCTCATTTTTCCCCTTCTTCCACGAATAACTGATGGTCATGAATTTTTCACCCAAATGTCGCCACTAAAGATGTCACCAGCCTCCCTCCCCTAGAGATTTTATGATCTTACTGTAATGGGGTGGGGGTGGGGGGCAGGAGGAAAAGGGGCTGGCTGTGTCCTGGAGTTAGACAGGAGCACTGTCCCCAGGTGGGGACTGCGGCGAGGGCTGAGGCTGGGCTGCCACTTCTGGCAACACTGTTGTTGTTGTTGTTATGTGCTGTCAAGTCAGACCCGACTCATAGCGACCCCTCCTTGGGTTTCCGAGGCAGTATCACTATGGAAGTAGATTGCGCCATCTTCCTTCCGAGGAGTGGCTGGTGGGTTTGAACCGCCAGCCTTCTGGTTAGCCATCAAGTGCCTTAGCCACTATGCTACCAGAGCTCCCGCACACACATATGGCAACACTAGCAGCTCTGTTTACTGGACATTGACTGTAGGGTGGATACTGAGCCATGGGTTTGACAATCCACAAGCTCATTTAATCTTCACAACAACCTCATGACAGGGGCAGGGTGACCGATGGGCTGGGAGTAACTTGCCCAAGGGCACAAAGCTTATTAAAGCAACAGATCCAGGAGGCCAGCCCAGCGCTGCGTTTGCATCACTCAGGGGTAATCTCGGCAGGCTGTCCACTCTCTCTGGCTCAGGATCTCCAGGAGCAAACGGGATAAAATATGAAATAACAGGGGTAAGGGGTAAAACACACACCCTTGCGTTCTCACCTCTATAGAGGCATTAACTCTCCTGTGAGGATTAGAGGCAAAGGTACGTTTGATGGTGAAATACCCTTTCCTACAGCAAGGCTAAACTGGAGTGTCTGGGAAACCGACACGTTCACTTTGGCAAGGTGTGTTTTCTTTTGGGGAGAGGAGGTGGAATTGGGGCTGGAAACACCCACTGCCTCCCTTCTGGTGGGACCACAGCCAGACGCCCCCAGCAGAGATGGTAAGCTCACACCAGAGGGCTTTCACCAGGGCCTGGCCAACACCTGTAGAACCAGACTCCACGGGGCTTCACCCTCCAGGAGGGGTGGGCTGCCAGATGGAAAGAGAAGACTCAGGAAAGCAGAAGGAAGAGAGAGCCAGGTGTGGGTGGGCGAACACCCTAGGTCCTGCCCCCAAGCCGGTGGGGCTTCTCCCCTTAGTGCAAGGGGCAGTAGGAGTTAAAGTTCCACCCCCTGGTCCTCCGACTCTGAGCCGCCACTCAGGGAGAATCAGTCACCAGTGGGACTGCTAGCACAGCCTGGTCTCTGGTTCGCAGGAGACTGCCACCAAGCAGACGCAGCACAGGGAGGGGCAGCTCTCTGACCATCTGGGGGCCAGGCAGCCAGCAGAAGTGGGCAGGAAGTGTCCCCCCCACCCTACTCCAGCCCCTGCCCAGGTAACTAAGTAGTCATCGCAGATCTTTCTTTTTTTTTTTCTCTCATGCCCCTTTGTAACCCCTCCCTTCTCCAACCCCTTGCCCTGTTAGTTTGAGTTTTCTAGAATTTTTTATAAATGAATTGTATCATGTGCATCCTTTTTTCAGTATGGTAACTCTCCACTGCCCACAAGCCCAGCCTGTGGCGGTCATTACCCTGCTTTTGGCTCTGTGCACTGCTGGCCTTTTCTTCTTTCCTTTTTTCAATTTTTATTGTGATTTGGGTGAAAGTTTACAGAGCAAATTCATTTTCCATATAGCAGTTCATACACACTTTATTTCATGACATTGACTGCAATTCCCCACAATGTAACAGCTCTCCTCCCACTTCCTCCCTGTAGTGTGTCCTTCCCTCCCATACACTCCTGCCCTCTGAGCTGTCTCCCTGTGCATACACTGTCCTTCTGTTTTCCTATGATTGATCACTCCAAGGAATATATCTACCTAATGTAAATATTCACCCCATATGTCTGTCTATTGTTGGCTGGAAGCCACAGGAGTGAGTTCAATTCCAGACCTGAAACATGGCTAGGAGCCATAGTCTCGGGGCTCTCACCAGGTTCCATCAGACGAGCAAACCTGGTCTTTTTTTTTTTTTTTTTTTTAATGATTTTGAGTTTTGTTCCACGTTGTTCTCCCACTCCTGGAGGATCTTCTGCACCGATCTCCCCGCCGCGTAGTTGACAGTGGCAGCCGGGCACCATCTAGTTCTTCTGGTCTCATGGTCATGTAGGCTGAGCATCACATGGTCTACTGGTCCCTTGGACTAGTTGTTTCCATGCTTCTTTGGTTTTCTTCATTCTTTCATTGCTGGCCATGTTGTGCCTGAAGGACCCTCAGACCAGCTGTGGCCAAGATAATACTTCAGGTGTCAAGCACTGGATGGAAACCTCAGGTTCCTGGTTTCTACTTCTGTTTCCCTCAGTGCCTCACCCCACCCAGCTCTGCAAGACAGGGAAGGAGGGACCCTGCATGCCTGGAGGAGGGGCACATTTGAGGGGCAAAGTAAAGGAAATGAGGCTTTAAAAGCAAATGCCAGTGACTTCCACAGTAGGAAAAGACAGATTTCTATCTAATGCTTGCATCTCGTCATAGCCTCCTTGCCAAGGGAGCCTCCAGCTTTGCTCTCACTCAGTAACACGGAGCTCATTACCTCCCAAGGCTGCTCAGTCCATCTTCTTACAGCTCTGACTAGAAGCAGCCCCCTATAACTAGCCTCCTCCTCCAGCCATTTCCTCTGGGGCCTCCTGGGGGCCCCGTGGAAATCTGCGATAGTAGTCACCAAGCCTTGACTCAACCGCACTGAATATCTGAGCCAGTTTTGCTGATTCTAGAATATTCTCCTATTCACTGTCTGCTCAATGCTTAACCCTCTGAGGTGGGAAGGACGGACCAGGGTTACTGCCCTAATTTTTCTCATGAGGACATTTGGGGTACATGTGGGGATAGGAGAGGGGAGGAGTTGAAGTGGTGTCCAACAGCTTCTAAGCCAGAGCTCTGTTCCTGGCACTGGAGTGGCCATGCCCTTTCCCTCCCACCTTTTTTCGGCCCAGCTTCAAACCACCTGCTGAAAACTACCTCCTGCTGATCTCAGCGCCAGCTGTGGGCCCAGGCCAGACCACGCCAAGTTCTCTGCCCGCACCCTCCCAGAATCCAGGATACAGGCCTGTAATGAGGTAGCATCAGAGGTCTTCTAACTTTTGCAAAAGTAAATTAGTCGCTACCAGAGGCTGGGGGAGTGGGGAATGGAGAGATGAGAATTACCATCAGGATCAGCCCATAGCTGATTCCCGTGAGATGGAGATCAGACGTACCTCCACTTTCCAATCATTTTTGTTTTGTTTTATTTTGTTTTTTGCCAATTCTGACACCAGCCATCCCTCCCACAACACTGTCTACTTCTCTGCTGGGTTCAGTAGTTCGTTGCAGTGGCCACACCGAGATCACAGATGACACTCATAATTATATATCTTATTAGGGAAGTAGTAGGTTACAATTCAGGATCAGGATCAATTTGGAAGTTAACAGGAACAACTCGGGAGACAGTGTGTCAATCAGGACAGCTTCCAACCTCTCAGCTTCTTCTCACCCGTGCCTGCAGGGAGGTAGGTCTCCCTCGTGGCCATGTCTGCCGCTAGCCCTTGCTCTCAGCCACTTGCTCAGGCAAGTGTTACAGCTCTTAAGCTCCACCAGTAGATGCCTGGAGGCATCCCACTCTGCCAGGAAGCCTCCTACTCACAGGCATTCATCTCTCTCGCTCTGTGGGTTGATGAGCCCACTCCAGCTGCCTCACTGCAGGGGCTAGGAATCTATCACAGCAGTCTTGTGCTGGTCACCTAGTCCTTGCCACTCATACCATCTTGTGATGTCTCCAGTGTTACAGCTCTCTATGTCTCCTGAGTCTAGGAGGTTCTCAGCGCAGGGACCCTGGGTCCAAAGGACACACTCTGCTCCTGGCTCTTCTTTTTGGGGTTGGCTCTTTAAACCCAGCAGGATGGCAAAATTGGCCAGTCCCCTTGGTAGATCACAGCCACCTAATTTGCATCGCCACTTCCAATCCCTGCAAGAGTTTTACATACTATATTTGCATAATCCAGCCAATCATTTTGTAGGAGTTAAGAGACCATGGCTAGAAAGGCCATAGAAAGGCAATTCACTGCACTGTGAGGATGCTGGCTAGAAATTCAGGGTACCCAATGAGGCCCTATGGGGCTTCCACTCCCAAAACTTCTCCACATCTTTCCCAGCCCACAAAGCAGGAGACCCCAGTTCGACTCCCTTCTGCCCTTCCCCAATTCAGCCTTAGCTTCCTTCTCTGGAAGGTAAAGTGGCTTCTCCAATAAAGTGAGGCCCCTCAACTGCATCCTCCACCCCAGTCGTGGCCAAAGCAGCAGCCCCTTTGTGACTTGTTGTCCAGTGAGGCTGCCTGGGCCTGGGGTCTGGGCATGTCAGCTGGACCTGTGGAACCCTGGAGGGGGCCTGGTGTTCTATATGGAGGGAAACCCTGGCAAGGCTCCATGGAGGCCTGATGGGAACTCTTCGGTCCTCCAGGACCTAGATTCTAGTGTGGAGGGCCCAGCCTCCAACCACTCAGCAAAGGCTTCTCCCCAAGGGCGACGAGGCCCAACCTGCCGGTGGAAGGGACAACAAGGCTAAGGGATGGGGGCAATGGGCAGGAGGAGACAAGTCCAAAGGTGCACCCCTAAAGGAGACTCAGAAAATACCCAGCGACTGACTGACATTTTACAAGGATCAAACTCTTTGCACGTGGCACTTCAGAATACAGCCAGATTGTTGCCTTATAAATGAGTAAGAAGCATGTTGACTGATTCATGACCAGATTGAATGAAGCCCGAGACAAGTCAACAGATGATTACTATGCAGCCCAACAACTCTGATAGGTGCTGCGAGAGAAGGAAGCTCAGGGTGCTTGCTGAGCAAGGAACTAACTTTGCCCAGGAGCAAAGAGACACCAGGAAGTCCTCCTGGAGCAGGAGACAACTCACCAAATAACCATTAGGGACACCTGCACTGCAGTTTCCTCGTAGCAAAGAGTGATTCATACCCCAAGGTGGTGAGTTGTGTGGAGGAGAGAGGGGAAGGGGAGATGGTTGGAGACAATCTCAGAATCTCTTTGCAGTTTAGAGTTTTTGTCTTAAAAAGACATGCAAATATTACATTCTTCTCCATAATACTGCTGCAGTTTTCATATCAAAACAAATTTTCTTATTATGAAAACTGCAACTACCTTGCTCTGTGGGCCAAGAAGCCTGCTATAGTTGTCTCGTGCTGGTCTCCTGGCTCTTGCTGCTCACGCCATCTTGTACCAGCTCATGCTATCTCCAGCAATACAACTTGCTCTCTCTCCTGGGTCTAGGAGTTTCTCAGCACAGGGACCCTGGGTCCAAAGGACCCACTCCAATGGGACAGAAAGGAAAGCTCAGAAACACATCCCAAAATATACTGGGATCTATTGTATGAGAAAAGTGATCTACATCAGTGAGGTAAAGATGGGCTTTTTAATAAATGGTGTTGGCACAACCAAGAAACCATGTGGAGATCAATAAAGTTGGATCTATTCCTCATTAGAACAAAAGGACAAACTCCAAATGGGTCCAAGATTTAGACATAAAAATTAAAACCAGAAGAGAACCAGAAGAAGGCATGAATGAATCCCTGTATAACTGTGGAGTGGGGAAAGTCTTACATCTATGCCTTGAAATTCGAAAGCCAGAAAAGAAAAGATAGATAAATTACATTCCTAAGACTGTGGCCTCTGCCTGTGAGAGCTGGAACTCAACAGGGCTGCCTTGTTCTTCCAGGTCTTGCAAGTTTTCCACCTCTGACAGGGTGCAGTCTTACAACTTCTCTACTGCTCATTTTAGTAGGAAATAGATGAGTTTTCCTTCTCTGACAGGTTTCCACCTTACACAGGTTCTGGCTTTCACAAGTTTTACTGCCATAAATTCTGCATGAAAAAGAACACCATAAGCAAAGTCAAAAGAAAGTGACAAACTGAGAGAAAATACTTGAGACTCATATCACAAGGGATAGTCTCCAGAATATACCAAGAATTCTTAGAAAGCAGAAAGAAAAGGGTCAACAACCAATAGGAAAGTGGGCAGAAGATTTGAAGACACCAGTCAAAGAAAAAGAAATGGAAGTGGCCATTAAGCATATGAAAAGATGCTCAACTTCAATCATAGTAAGAAAAATATGAATTAAAAGTATGCCAAGATGCCATTTGTTACCTATCAGATAGGCAGCAATCCAACAATTTGCCAACACCCTGTTGGTGAGGTTGTTGTGCTGGGAAAAAGGCACTCTCAGACATGGTTGGTGGACGTGCAGAATGACACAACCTCCATCAAAGATGATCTAGTGATTAACACTCATCACAGTTACATATGCATTTACCCTTTGACCCAGCAATCCCACTTCTGGGAAATTTCCCAACAGCTACACCTTGAACACCTAAGATATGATGTATGTACAAGTTTGTTCATTGCAGCTGTCTGTGACAGTGAAAATCTGGAAACAACCCAAGCATTTATCTGAAAGGACCAGTAAATAAACCATAGTACAGCCACACAATGGAATACTATGCAGCTGTAAAAAGAAATAAATGAGGCCACTCTCCATCATATTAATTATTATTACTTAATATTATGAGTAAAAACAGAAGGAACAGAACAGCCCCCTATGTATGTGTGAAAATAGCATGGGGGAGGTACCTGACCTCTTCCAACTTCAGAAGAAAGGAGAAGGAGCCAGAAAAATAGCAACAGCCCAAGTCTGGTTCCTATGAGGCAGAGGTCTGACCTATGAGGTCAGACATACCACAACCCTCTAACCCTCTTTACCAATTCTGACACCAACCATCCCTTCCACAGCACTCTCTACTTCTCTGCTGGGTTCGATAATTTGTCGCGATGGCCACACAGACTCACAGACAATACTCATAATTATGGTTTATTAGGTAAGTAACAAGTTACAATTCTGGATCAGAAACAACTCAAGCACAGTTCTTCCGTCAGGACAGATTCTTCTGAGCCACGGTGCAGGCACACTTCTCTCTGGCCTTGGCCTCTACCCTGCTCTGGCACATGTTCCAAAGGTTCTAGTTCTGCTGTTAGGTACCCAAAGAGGCACCCACTCTACCAGCAAGCCTCCTGCCCGAAGGCACTCAGCTTTCTCACTCCATGGGCTGGGAAGCCCACCGTTTTGTCTCATGCCAGTCTCTTGGTTCTGTGGGCTCTGCTGCAGCCATCTCTCTGCCACCTCATTGCAGGGACATGCTGCACTTCCGGCTCTTCTCTCTTGATAGTCGTGAGATCCCCTTTTCCACCTTTGGGGCGGCTCATTTTATATTAAGCAGGATGGCAAAACTGACCGATACCCACATTGAGATTCCATGCATCTTATTTCCAAGGTCCCACCCCCACAAGGGTGCCATGTACCTTATTTACATTATTAGCAAGCTACCCAATCCCCTTGCTGGGCCACAAGCACCTTACATTTGCATAGTCCCACCCAGTCATGTGGTAGGAATCACAAAGACCATGACCAGAAGAGCCATATTAAGTGATTCACTGGACCACAGGATGCAGCTTAGTATGTTACATATTTGCATGAAGAAATACTGGAAGGATACACAAGAAATTCATAAAAGTGATTTTCTCTCGAGAGTAGGGGAATGGGATGGTGGGAACATGAGTGGAAATGGGACTGCTAATGGGTGCCATTTTTTTCATTGTTTTTTATTAATAATGTACTTTATTTTTTTCAGAGCAGTTTCTAGGCTTACAGAAAAATTGCACAGGAAGTTCCCTGCACATATAGTTCCTAGGATTAACATCTTGCATCAGTGTGGTACATTTGTTAGAACTGATGGATCGATATTGATATACAGTAAAAACTGTGAGAGCTGAAACTCAGAACCGAACGAGACTGCCTTGTTTTTCCAGCTCTCACAAGTTCTCCATCTTTGACAGGATGCTATCTTACCACTTTCCCACTGCTCGTTGGAATGGAAAATATTTAAGCTTTCCTTGTGTAAGCTTTCCACCTTATACAGGTTCTGGCTTTCACAGGTTTTACTGCATTGTTATTAACGAAAGCCAATAGTTCACATAAGGAGCTCTGGGGTATATGACTGCTAACCAGGTTATTCACTGCCATAGGTCCCGACTCAGAGTGACCCCTTCTTGGGTTTCCGAAGTGGTATCTCTACAGAAGTAGATTGCCCAGTCTTCCTTCCGAGGAGTGGCTGGTGGGTGTGAACCACCAGCCTTCTGCTTAGCAGTCAAATGCCTTAGGTACTGGGCATCAGAACTCCTACCAGAAGGTTGGTATTTCAAAAAGAAGGAGCAATCTACTTCTATAAAGATTTACTGACTTGGAAACCCAATGGGGGTTGCTGTGTGTTGGAAGTGACTCTGCAGTGGGTTTGGTTTTTAAAGAACCCACCCTTTGTGTTGTGTGGTCCATGGGTTTTGACAAATCCACAATGTCATGTGTTCTCTATTACAGTATCATACATATCATAACTGCCCATAAGATGTCTGTGTGCCACCTGCTCACCCATCCCCCACCCCTGCCCCAAATCCGCATCAACCTGGCATTCATAATATTGAATAAAATGAATTCATAATAAAATGATCTTTCACTGTCTCTGTAGCTTTGCCTTCTCCAGAATGGCTACTTTTTGGTAGAAATTTACATTATGAGCCATGTAAACACAGTGCATATTAACTTGCCATGAAACTGAAACACCGGTGTTTACTGGGTGTTTGGTCATTTGTTTATCCTAGACCCTTAGGAGCGTGCCCCTTGATTTGGGAAAGGGGGCTTTGCAGGGTAGGCACATGGCAAACCCAAGAAAGCCCACAGCCCTGCACCAGGGCTTGGAGCCGATGGGCCTCTGCAGTAGGAGCTGGGAAGAGAACAAGAGGACCAATGGCTGGACCCCTGGGACATCTCTGGATCAAGGCAGGACTCATCTGCGACAAGCCCCCACAGCCCTTGGTATTTGGGGTAAATAAATCCCCAGTGGTCCCGGGAGCATCTCAGCACTCAGCTCCTGGCTTCTAAGAAGGCTGCTTTCTGCAGAATGAGGAGACTTCTCTGATGTGGGGAAGCGAGGCCAGCTGGGTGGGCTCAAATACATCCATGAGAGCCAGTTTCCAAGCTCAGGGTCCAGGGTTGAGCTGGCTGGACCCAGAGCCCCTCAGCTGATAAGATGGCAGGTGGCTGAGGAAGCCCACCTGACAGGTGTTCAACGGCCTCCCTGCCTTCCAGCTGCAGACAAGCGATTTTGTGTTGTGAGTGGTCATCGAGTTGACTCCAACTCAAGGTGATGTTGTGGACAACAGAACACAACATTGCCTGGTCCCACTTCATCCTCAGTGAGTCAGTCACTGAGGATTGGGCCAATTTACCTCACTGAGGGTCACTCACCCTGGCTGGCCCTCTAGCTCAGCAAACACAATACCCCCTCCAGCAATGGATCTTTCCTGATGACGTGTCCAAAGCAGGCAGGTCGGACAACGTTCTGTTGTGACGCATAAGGTTCTCATTGGCTGATTTTTTGAAGTAGGTTCCCAAGCCTTTCTTTCCGGTCCATCTTAGTCTGGAAGCTCTGCTGTAACCTATCCATCACGGGTGACCCTCTTGGTATTTGCAATACTGGAGGCATAGCTTCCAGCATCAGAGCAACATGCAAGCTACCACAGTAGGACAAACTGACAGATGAGTGGTGGAGACATGTGACAGGGAAGAAGTGTCCCTTGGCTCCCTCTCCACCCCTACCCCCTTCAGGAAGCCTCCCTGAGACAATCTGGATGCCACAACCTGCCCTACCGCCTTCCCGCAAGCCCTTGGTCCTGTCTGCACTTCTCCGTGACCCCCTCACCCAGCTGTAGCATGTTGGTCTCCTGACCTGGAGGGTTCAGCCCCTTGCTCTTCTGGTCTCAGCAGGTGAGGCTATGGCTCTGTCCACACGTGTGAATGCCAGGAGGTGCTAGTGGATGCTGGGGGGTACTCTGTACCCCAAACGTCTCCCCTGGAGTGGGGAGGGAGTGAAGGAGAAGAGGCTGTGGTTTCCTCACCACATGCCTGGGTTTATGGGCTGCATTAAGTGTCTTGTTTGCACACACCCCGCCCGGTGGCTTGTACACACCTGTACATGGAAGGTTGTCATTTTAGTGCATGAATCATAGGCAGGATCACACCCAAGTTACCGGAACTCTGCTCCTTGAGGCGGGCTGGCCAGACAGTCGCCTTTGTCTTCCAATTATGCTGCCTTTTATTGCCCTTTTAATTGTAACAGAAACACCCAATGAGGCAGGGTCTGGAAGGCAATTAATGACATTTGAAAAAACCAGCAAAGCCCACAGGATCTGGGGCCCTAGGAAGCTCTGTGGCTGGACACGCACTCACCTGGCTGGCGTGTGAGGAGGTTCTGTGGGAGTAGCCACAGGCGGGTGCCTTCTGGCACCCCACAGGTCTGGGTTCAAATCCTGACTCTGGTACTACCCAGCCATGTGGCCCTGACAAGTCTCCTCAGTGCTCTGAGCTGCCATTTCTCTGTCTGTAGAGTGAGACACACAACACCAGGGCTGCAATAGGACCTCAGAGACGAGGGCATGAAGGCGTCTGCTGCTCAGTACGTAGTCCATCATTGTGACGTCCCCCCAAGCCCCTCATGCAGTCAGTTTTCTCTGTTTCACAGGCTTATTTTTTCTCCCTCCAATGACTTGTCATTTCCTATGGTCCCTAGCACACACCATGCACAAGATTGGTCCACAGGGCAGTCGAAGGCTTTGAAGCAGTTCTTTCATCTATTCCATCAACATTCGTCAGACACCTACCAGGCATCAGGTGCTGGGGTCCAGAGACACAACCCTTGCCCTGGAGGGACTCACAGTCCTGGGGAGGGAGACACAGCAGTTACAGGCAGTGAGAAGGCAGGTGACAAGCCCCAGCATCAAGGGAAGCCCCAGGGGCACCCCTGCCCCCAGCAGGCCCCAGCCCAGCCCTGAGAGTGTGGGTAGGGCCGGGGGAGGAGGGTTGCATCTTGGACACTGAACCCTGGTGGTAGGAAAACACCCGGCAGACAGTGGAGAGAGACCGTGTCCTGGTATCCCAGTGCCTCAGGCAGGACAACAGACATGTGGCTAAGGAGGTGAGGCAGAGAGTGGCAGTCTGGGAATGACAAGTGTGGAAATGGGGGTGGGGGAGATGAGACCCAGGGAATTGCTGGAGGCCAGATCCTAAAAGGCCTTTTCACCCAGGCCAAGGGCTTGATTCTGAGGGCAGTGAGAAACCACTCCAAGGATGGAAACATGTCTGGTTTTAGAAAAAGTGTCCTGGTTTTCTGGAAGCAATGGTGGTGGTCGTGGGGCATGAATTGCAAGGCCAAGAATCCAGGCAGATACAGTAGTGTGCACTGTAACACTGTTCACAAGAACCAGAAGGCAGAAGCAACTGAAATGTCCACGCACAGATGATTGGAGAAACAAAATGTGGCATATACACAGAATGGAATATTATGCAGCCCTAGAGAGAAATGAAGTTCTCGTGTACGCCACAACATGGATGAACCTTGAAAACATCATTCTGAGAGCAGTCAGTTGGTCACAAAATGACAAATATCGTATGACCTGGCAAGTATATAAAAACCAAGGATTATTGGCGGTTATCAGGGGTGGGAAGACTGAAGAACAATTGACGCCTTTGAATTGCGGTGTTGGCAAAGAATACTGACAATACCGTGGAGTGCCAGAAGAATGCTAGTGGATGCTTTGTCTTTGGAGGAAGTGCAGTCGGAATGTCCCCTAGAAATGATTCTGGCCAGACTTGGTCTTGCCCACTGTGGTCACATGGTCAGGAGGGATTAGCCCCTGGAGAAGGATATCATGCTTGGTGAAGTAGAATGTCGGATCCGACTCATAGCGACCCCTCCTTGGGTTTCCAAGGCAGTATCACTACGGAAGTAGATTGCCCCATCTTCTTTCCAAGGAGTGGCTTGTGGGTTTGAACCGCCAGCCTTCTGGTTAGCAGTTAAGTGCCCTGGGCATTATACCACCAGAGCAGTGAAAAAGGGAAAGACCCTCAATGAGGTGGATCAACACAGTGGCTGGAACAATGGGCTCAAGCGTAGCAAAGATTATGAGGCTGGTGCAGGACCCGAGCAGTTTACTCTATTGTATTTGGGGTCGCTGTGAGTCAGAGCCCACTCCACTGGCACCTAACAACAACAACAGGAGTAGGAGGGAGGGGTAAAGGGGGACTGTTTGCTTGGGGGAGGGGTGCACGAGTTTATGTTTATAGTGGTGGAATGATTCGGAAAAGGAGCGCCAGAATGGGTGTAAACTTGAAGAATATAATCAATGTCCATGGATCATACACATAGAAATTGTCGAGATGGTGTGTGTGTTGTTATGTCTATTTTCACTATAATAAAATTTCTGAAAAACAGTCCAACCAGAGAGCCAGTGCAGAGGCTGCACAACTATCCAGGGAAAGAGTGGGTGACCCCACAAGGGCTCACTTTGATCCCAGCCTCAGCCCCTGGCCAGCTGTGAGACCTTGCACACATGATTTGCATTCTCTGTGCTCCTTTCCAACCAAAAGTGATGATGTCTTGTTCCCAAGGTAGGAAGGTTTAATCAGAAGTAAAACAGGGATGGTACTGTATTGGGAGCTCTGGTGGCATAGTGCCTAAGGCATGTGACTACTAACCAGAAGATTGGTAGCTTGAACCCACCAGCCACTCCTCAGAAGGAAGACTGGGCAATCTACCTCCTGAGAGATACCGCCTTGGAAGCCCAAGAAGGGGTTGCTATGAGTTGGAATCGACTCCACAGCTTGGAAACCTTGTTCAAGGAGTTTGGTTTGGGTTGTTTTTATACTATATTGAGATAAATTAATAAACAGAGGGGAAGCCTCTTCTATGCAGTAGAATGCCAACTAGACTC
>NW_006921593.1:828679-829730 GCF_000298275.1 Orycteropus afer afer
AGGGTCACGGTTCTTAAAAAGGAAGGAAGACCTTCTCAGCCTGGAGGACACTGAGGAGAAATAGCAACTGGGTGCAATGTGGGATCCTGGACAGAATCCTGATTCAGAAAAAGGACATTAGCAGAAAAATGGGTGAAACCGCAATGATACTGCCTCAGAAACCCAAGGAGGGGTTGCAATGAGTCGGATCCAACTTGACAGCAGTGGGTAATGCAATTTATTAACCGTACTGTACCAAGTTAATGTCCTGCTTTTGATGATTGTACTGTGGTTATATAAAATATTAGGAGCCTAGGGAGTAAAAAGAGTTTGCAATCTGCTGTTGACTCAAAGGTTGGCAGTTTGCACACACCCAGCAGCTCTGCGGAAGAAAGGTCTGGTGAACAGCTTCTGTAAAGATTGAAAAAAAAAAACATCTGGAAAGATTACAGCCAAGAAAACCTTATGGGGCAGTTCTACTCTCTAACATATGAAGTCACCCTGAGGAGGAATTACTTTAACAGATGGCAACGGATTCAGGGTTTTTTTTTTTTTTTTTTTACATGAGATGTTAAATTTAGGGGAAGCTTGGTGGGAAATATACAGGAACTCTCTGTAACTATTTTTGTAACCTTTTCTGTAAGTCTAACATTAGTTCAAAATTAAAAGTTAGAACCCCTGAAACTACTGCCCTCGGATAATCTTTAAACCAAAAAATATCCCCTGAAGTCTTCTTAAAACCCAACAATCGTTTAGCTTGGACCATAAAGAATGTCTGCCTTGGGCAGTATGCTCGTCTAAGGTCTAACTCTATGGGATGAAACTGACAACTGCAACTCAGAAGACTAGACAGGTTCCTTAGCAGGCAGTGAGCTTGTGTTCACGGGAGAGGAACAACTCAGAGAAGGTGGGTGAGAAGGTTTCACAACTCAAGGATGTCAATGTCACTGACTTGTACCTGGAGCAACTCTTGGGTTGGCGTGTGCTCTGCTCTGTATGTTCTCAACAAGAACAACAACAAAATACACGATTGAAAAATTCAAAGTTCAAAAAAGAGAGAGAGAGGCTGTAT
>NW_006921593.1:858034-860226 GCF_000298275.1 Orycteropus afer afer
TGAAGAGCCCTGGGACATTCCTCCCTGGTTCCCTCTGCCCGGCATCTCCTTCTCCTGATCTCCGTCCCCAGGTGAGAGCTTAGCTTTATTGTGTAGGGTGAACATGGGGAGGCTCTGTGCCTTGTCCCGAGTCGCAGCCAATGGGGAGCTGGTCAGGACTCCAACGGGGTCTTTGCAGTGTTCCTTGCTGCCTCCAGCACCCAGGCTGGGAGCTCTGTGTTTCCTTTGCTCCCAACGGTGGACCAGGAATGAAAGGCGCTAGGAGAAGAGACGCAATGGGGACCCAGCTCTCAGGAAGGATCAAACCGGGCCCTGCTTAACCACCAGCCCAGCGGTGGGAAGCCTTGTGGATTATAAAATTTCAACATTAACATCAGGTAAAGGAAGCATAGGCCAACAGACAGAGAAATACTGGCCATGAGAACAGGCTCCCCGTCATTTCCACAAGGTGATTAAGGACAGATTCATCCACTCATCCCCAGCCCCAGGGAGATGCCGCAACTGTCCAGACCTTCAAACCAAACCATACTCACTGCCATCAAGTTGATTCTGACTCATAGCGACCCGTTTTGGCTTTCCGAGGTAGTAAATCTTTACAGAAGTAGAGTGCCCAGTCTTCTTTCTGTGGAGTGGCTGGTGGGTTTGAAACACTGACCTTCTGGTTAGCAGTTAGATGCCTTAGGCACTATGCACAAGAGCACCTTAGCACCCACATTATGATTCATTCTGTCCTCACCACCCTTGGGGAGGTCTAATTATGCCCCTTTTACAGATGGCAAAACTGAGTTTCAGAGAAAGGCAATGCCTTGTGGAAGGAAGCCAGGCCTCCTGCCCTCTAGACCAGGGCTGGCCTCCTTAGCCCATTCCTATGCCCCACCCTCCAACTTTTCCCCTTCTCGCCACTCCCTGCAACCCTGTGGCTGCGGCTGCTTGAGGAATTCCAGATCCCCCCCTCTCCCGACCCTGCCCCCTTCCTGAACGTTGTGAAAGAAGGGAGAGGCCCAACACGAAGGACATCAAGACGCATTAAGAAAAATAGACACGTGTGAAATGAATTCCTGCCACCTCCCTGAGCATGCTGGGAACCTTTGTTGTGCTGTCAGACCAACCATCCCACATCTAGTAAACCAAAGAGGGTGGCCAGGGCTGGAATGATCAAAACAGAGCCGAGCTGGATCCACAGAAGCTGCGGAGGGACCTAGAAGCGACTGTACCACCTGGCCGCCCCTCCCCCTTTGATATCAGTCCTGAGCTTTTCTGAGTTGGAGGTCTTCTTCTCCCAGGTGAGCCTCGAACCTAGGACCCCATCAGAGGTACCTCCCTTGCTGTCAAAGTCAGGCCAGGCCCCTTCAGGATGGGTTGTCAGAGCGTCTGGACAGACATGGTCTCCAAGAGGGCAACCCTCCCACTCCATAAAGCTTCTTCCAAGGCCACGGCTCCCTGAATCCTATTTTCAGCTAACAAGCTTGGCCATCCCTTCCCACTTCGTGCCTGTCTAAGCCCATGAGGCAGGAATTTCGCCCACAGAGCAAGAGAGACTTCTCGGGCAGCTCCCTTGGGGTCACACTCTCTCTGAGCCCCAGCAAGTTGGCTCTGTGCCTCAAGTGCAACACCAACAACCCAACTACCAGTAAGGGCTTCCGAATTCCAGAATTCCACGGTCCTGCCTGCCCAGAACGCAAGTTCTATGAAGATAAGACCAAGGTCAGGCCTAACTGCTGTCCCCTAAGCTAGCTCAGAGGGAAAGCAGGAAGGAGGGGAGGGAGGAGAGGATGGGAATGAAACAAGGTGGCTGTGTTAGGAACTGGGATTTTACTCCGGCAGAGCCAGACCCTGTCTTAGTTCCCAGTACTGCTGTAGCACAAATACAAGTAGATGGCTTTAAAGAACAGAAATGTATTTTCTCACAGTTCAGGAGGCTGAAGTCTGAACTCAGGATGTGGCTTTAGGGGGAGGTCTTTCATTGTCTGTTTCAGCATCTATAGCAGGCAATCCTTGGAGTTCCTGGGTTTGTAGAGTCACCTGTCAAACTTGATGTCAGATAGCATCTGTCTTTCCCTTGCTCATCACTGTATCTGTGCTGCTGTTAAATAGCTCAGAAGTAATTATGTGTAGGATCCACCCTACACTAGTATGACCTCAACAGATTAATCAATGATCTTACACCAGATTACATTATAGACGGTGATCAT
>NW_006921593.1:860861-862450 GCF_000298275.1 Orycteropus afer afer
ATGTCCACTATGCATGGATATTATTGAGTTTGCTCCTCATATCAGCTCTAGAAAAGAGAGCAAGAAGAAATGGTTCCCCATTTTCTGATTGAGAAGCTGAAGCCTTGAGAGATTTTCCCAGTGCTAAGTGGAGCCCCAGACTCAACCCCTTGACATCCTCACCAGAGTTTAGATTCCACACCACAGCTGTTACATCAATGGGAAACTCAGCTGGGACTTAATTCCTGCTGGGACTGAAGAAAGGAAAATGGTTTTCAAATATGTTTTGAGAAATTTCATCAAGATTGAAAGGGCATTTTTTCTAGCACTTTTTCATGCAGAGAGTGAGTGAGAGAGAGAGAGAGAGAGAGAGAGAGGAAGCTTGGTTCAGATCAAAATCTCAGAGTCATGAGTGTCTGAATCACAAGGGCTTTTGGGAATAATGTTTTCTATGCAAATGTGTGGTCACGGCAGTCAGTGCAAAGCTGGAAATAGGATCATAATGGTTACTCTTCATTTATTTAGTGCTGAACACTCTACATATATTGAGTGAACAGTGGTTCCCTGTTGAGGGTAGGTAGTTCTCTCTTCACTTCCTGTTCCCTTGCCCTACTTCCTTCTTTCCAGGAGAGGAGGAAGGACTCATCTAATTGGTAGGTTTGGGAAAAGGAAGTGACCATGCCCAGCTTAGTCCCTTCTGGCACTCTCCATTCTAATCAGCTGCCTGTGGAGAGGATGCTGCTGATACCAGTTGTCCAATTCCTGCAAGTGTCTCTGTCAGCTGATTCTGTCCTTGTGGGAAGGGGAAGATGGGGCAATCTACTTCCATAAAGATTTACCACTTTGGATACCCAATGAGGGTAGCTACGAGTTGGAATCGACTCAATGGCAGTGAGTTTGAGTTTTTTGTTTAGGATCAAGGGGCAGCAGTTGGAACTCTTTGGATGCAACTAATAGAAACTCAAATGGAATAAATTTAAGCCAAAATGGGGACCTTATTGACTCCAGTGGCCCACATCCGTATACAGTGAAACCTGAGAGAGCCGGAACTCGATGGGGCTGCATTGTTTTCCCAAGTCTCACAAGTTTTCCACCTTTGACAGGGTGCAGCCTTACCACTTTTCTCTCGCTCATTTTAGTGGAAAATAATGGAATTTTCTTTCAATGACAGGTTTCTGCCTTAACAGATTCTAGCTTTTGGAGGTTTGACTATACTATCACCATGTACTACAGGGAGTCCCCGGGTTACGAATGAGATCCCTTCCTGTCTGTAAGTTGAATTTGTAGGTAAGTCAGAACAGGTACATGTGGTTCTTATTTAGCATTGGATACTCTAATGTTTGTCTTACTACGTATTGTGTATATTTTACCTTTCCATGCATATAGAACACTTAAGCAACACTTTCATTCACTCAAATCACAATAAAAAGTTAAAAAAAAAAAACACTTTGAAATACACTAAAACATCTTAAACATAATTACTAAAAATAAATAATTAAAAAGAAAGAAACTCACTGCCATCAAGTCAGATCCAACTCTTAGTGACCCCTCCTTGGGTTTCTGAGGCAATATCACTATAGAAGTAGATATTCCCCAATCTTCCTTCTGAG
>NW_006921593.1:863355-935474 GCF_000298275.1 Orycteropus afer afer
CCTAAGGCATTTGACTGCTAACCAGAAGGCTGGTGGTTCAAACCCACCAGCCACTCCTCGGAAGGAAGGTTGGGCAATCTACTTCTGTAGAGATACCACCTCAGAAACCCAAGGAGGGGTGACTATGAGTCAGATCTGACTTGACAGCAGTGAGAGGCTATATGGTAGTCCGTTCTTAACTGTAAGCTGTCCTTAAGTTGAATGTTCTTAACCTGGGATCTTACTCTAATATAATTAGCCAAGAACACTATCAGATGAGTAGTAGTATAATTTCCATTTTAAAAGTAGGGACAGTGACATTAAATGCCTTGTTCCCGAGCACCCAGTTAGTTAGGAATTGCAGTGCAGTGATTTGCTTGGTGTGGCCCTTTCACCGTTATCCTCCATTTTGTGATGTCTTGTAAATCCTAGCCTCTATTCTTGTTTAGGGCGGGATGTATCTTGAAGCCCACCACAAGTTACCACCCTTAGCTTCCTTGAGGGTATATATGTGAATGTTCTGGGAAAGTTCTCTCTCCTGCCGGTTCTGCGTTTGTTTCCTCATCATTGCACCCCTGGACTCGAGACAGCAGAGGGGCATCTGACCCACCGATTTGGGTTCACCAGCCCCTGCAACCACGCAAGGTGGGAAAATCCTCCAGACCTACCCACAGGCTTGGGACTTACCAGCCTCCCAGCCTCCCAGCCTCCACCACCATGTGAGCCATTTCCTGGGGAGTTTGTGAGTTCTGTGAGACGTTACAGTGAAGTACGGAACCCTAAGACAGGAGGGGGGGTACTGAGGGAAGGAGGAGTTGATGTCAGAGATGACGGAGTGGTGCAGCAGTTTGGAAAAGCTGGATCTTAGGGACATCGTTAACCTCCGCCTCATAGGCACCACCCTCGCGCTGATCCTTCTAAAACAGATTATTCGAGCACGGGTAGAGCTAGGACTCAGAACCAGCGAGCCAGGCTCACCCACAACCTGAGCTCCGGGCCTCTCCAGAACACAGGCATGATGACTCCTCGCCCAGTTCTTTCTGCTCGCACCTGGCTGTCTTCCTCTCATGGGACTGACCTCAGAGAAGGCAATCAGATTTCCCCCATTTCCTTCTAGAAGCTTTCAATTCAAAACTGACACATGATGAAATTTAACATCAGGAAGGACTCCATGAGGTGCTGGGGCTCCTGGCTGCCCACTTAGAAATCACGCTACCATACAGGGCTAGTCTGAGCACTCAGTGCAGAAATACACATGGAACGATTGCAGCCAGGTGGGGCACAGTAAATGCTCCATAAATCCTAGCTATTGCAATTTTCACCTCTGTGACCTTGGACCAGCCACCAGCCCTCTCTGACCTTGGTCTCTTCGCCTGCATAATTTGGGTACTGATCGCACCCGGTGAAGTGGGTAATAGATGAATCACATGGGAAAATATATGAACTCTTTTCAATGGGCCCAGCTCAGAGTATGGGCAAGGCATTGTAATCTCTCCTTAGACCCTACAGTAGCCCCAGTGCACCCCTGTGAACTCCTGACTCCAAACCAGTGCTGGTCCACTCCACAAGTGAGCAAACCTCAGGCTGGTGAGAAGAGGCAACACTGGGGGACAGAGCACCGAACTCCGGGTATGTACCTGTGTCATCCCCCACCTTGCTCTGGCCTGGGAACTCCAGCGGGCCAAGGCCTGGCCTTCTGATTCACCTCAGTTTCCTCAACCCCAGCACATGCCCTGGTGTCAAGAGAGAGGCTGCAGGAATATCTGTGGGGTAAGTGAGTATATGCATGTGTGTGTCAGTCAGTGAGTTAGATTCACAAATACTGACAGCGTGCCTATTACGTGCCAAGCATTATGAATCAGGAAGGGAATAAAATGAGATGCTGTGTCCGTCCTCATGGAGCTTACAGTCCAGTGGAACAGGCTGTGAAATTAACACAAATAGATCTATCAGGTACGCCTTGTTGACTGTGGCAAGGAATTTAGATTTTATCTTAAATCCAATGGGAAGCTAGTTAAAAGTCTTGGGCAGGGGAGAACCATGATCTAACTTACACTTTTTAAAATCACACTGGCTGCTGAGGGCCAGATGGAGGAGAGGAGCAAGGTGGGGCCATGAGAAGGCCACTGCCCTTGGCCATGGGCGATGGTGGCTAAGACCAGGGCGGTAACAGTGGAAACAGTGAGGAGCAGTTGGAGTGGGTAAGGTTGTATTTTGGAATGCACACCGTTTGGTGTTGAATTGGGTGTGGGAGCGAGGGAGAAGATGTCAGGAATGATTTCAGGTAAAGGGTGGCAGCTTTTCCTGACATGAGGAATAAGAGTTGATTTGGGGGCCATGGGGAGTTGAGCATGCCTGGAGACGTGGACGTGTCAGGTGGGCAGCAAGGTGCATGGGTCTGGCGCTTCCAACCCAGAATGAGTGAGTGACAATGGACGAGAGGGTGAACGAATACCAAAGAGACTGGATGGGTTGATAGATGGGTCTGGGGGTGTCATTGCTAGAGGCTGAGGCTGGACCAGCCATCCTTAGAAACAGCTCTCCAGAGGACCTAGAAGGTGAGACTCTCTGGCTAGACATGCCTGGATGGCCTGGACCCCTCCTTCTCCACATCCCACTCCTCACAAGTCTGGGTGAATTCGGGAACCTTCTAAGGCCTTGGTTCTAAGCCTCGCAGTACACATTCCTGCAGTTTTCAGGGAGAGAAGTGGTGACAGAAGAGGAGCTGGCAGAGAGAAAGGGAGATAGAGGGGCCCAGGCTGACTCCAGGGAGCTGGTGGGGGGAGACGGGGCATGGGCTGTGGGCCTGGAAGCCCCTTCCTCAGTCTGTTTGCACAGCTGGCCGGGCGAGTCACTGGCTTCCGGTTGGCTTCCCCACATCTAGTGGAGGGCAACCAGTCTCAAAGGAGAACCTGGCCCTGGGATCCCCTTGTCCCTCTTCCCTCCTCGCCATTCCACTGGCCATGCCCCTGTGACGACCCAGACTCACGTTCTGAGCCGTCCCTGTCCCTCCTGGGCTCCCAAGGCACACCCTCTCTTCTCCGCTTCCCTCCCAGCCACCTCCCAAGGCCCAGATCTGCTTCCTGTCTTTCACTTTCCCACATCTGAATGTCATCCCTCCTCTGTTCTCCACCCCCAACCACAACCTGCATTACAGTCACCCATTTCTAGTCTTGCCCTCCCGGCGGTGGGCAGCCTGCAAAGTGCTTATTAATTCATATTTCTCAGGTTATAAGTAAGAACAAGGGTCTCTCTCCCTCCCTCCCTCTCTCTCTCTCTCTCTCTCCCTCCCTCTTTTTAATCCATGCCTCTATGAAAAGATAGTGTTTAGGCAGAGGGGAGGTAGGAAGGCTTTCTTCCCTGGGGGGACCTGTCCCTAGCTCTGGTGGATCAAGGAAGTTTTTTTCCACCAGATTCCAGCTCTGCAAAATGCAGCAACCGGCCTGTCTCCAGCCCCAAAGCCTTGCCAGACTGCGGATGAAAACGATAAGAAGCTCCATTGATGAAGGGCAGGTGCTGGGTTGACCTCGCCACTTGCATGACCTCAGCTAATTCTTTCAACACCCTGTGATGTGGGCACTATTGTCCCCGTTTCATGGTTTACGAAGTACACTCAGCAAGTCCAGTGACTCAGGAAGGTGACGCAACTTTCCAAAGACACTTGATAAGTACACGCAGGTCCTTGGATTTGAAGCACTGCTCCTGGTCACTTTGCTTCCTGACTGCCTGGTCCTCAGGGCTGGCCAGGAGACTCCCAGTCAGGAACCAGAGGATCATGGGAGAAAATCTCTCTCCTCCACGCCATGATTTGCTCACCTGCCGTCCTCGCCCCATCCACGGCCCCACAGTGCTCACAGCCCTCCCTCTCTGATTCCCTGTCTCTCCAGCCTTGGGCTGGCCCTGGGAGCCAAAAGCACAGTTTCTCTTGCCTGAGATAGAGAAATGCAACCTTCACATCAATGCAAGTAACGGTTTACCCACTTGGCTTCCTGTTAGGTTTTTTTCTTCCTTCCCCCAAGGGGGTGTCTCTTATCTTAAGGTTCTTAGGAGGTTTTGTGCTGGACCGTTTACTGTTGGGTGACAGTTGGTCCCAGAACCAGCCTCTCCAGAAAAGTGAGCAGGAAAGCAAGCTCAGGTGGGCTCTCAGTTATCTGCGTGGCCACAGGCGTCCAGATAGCCTGTGGACCTTGAGCAGTGAATGCTCATATCCAGGGTCCTAACAATGTCGTGCTCTATCTTCTAAACACACCACACTCAACTGCAGGGAGGACACAGGGAGCTGCCAATAATCCACCAGAGAGGTAGTTAAGAGGTGGCTGGGTCTGCTGGAGTAAGGAGCTGGCTTTGGTCCCTGAATTAGGGGCCCTGGGTTATTTGTGATTAATGCAAAGTGAGAGAATTTGCTACTAAATCTGGTCCTGCCTCATCCACCCACCTCCTAGCACTCCTTGGATGAAGACCCTTGATGCCCCATAGGGTGAGCTCTTGTCCAATCGGTGGCATAGTGCCTACGGCATTTGACTGCTAACCAGAAGGCTGGCAGTTCAAACCACCAGCCACTCCTCAGAAGGAAGGTTGGGCAATCTACTTCTGTAGTGATACCACCTCAGAAACCCAAGGAGGGGTCGCTATGAGTCGGGTCCGATTCCACGGTAATAGTTGCGTTGTGTTAGCCTTCTGGAGCTCTGGTGGCATAATGCCTAAGGCATCTGACTGCTAACCAGAAGGCCGGTGTTTCAAACCCACCAGTCACTCCCTGGAAGGAAGACTGGGCAATCTACTTCCGTAAAGATTTACCACCTCGGAAACCCAAAGGGGGTCTCTATGAGTCAGAACTGACTCGATGGCACTGGGTTTGGTTTTGGGATCCTTCTGGAATGAAGCCATGTACCCAGCCTCAGTCCCTGGGTTCCACAGCACTCCAGGTCTAACCTTGCCCTTGTCAATCTGCCCAAACCCCTTGGCAATCTGGGGCTCTGTCCGCACCTGGAAACGCTCGCTCCTCCCAGACACCAGAGCCCCAAGCTAAGCTTCACTCGGTGCTGCCAGGCTGCTCACCCCTCCTCCTCCTCTCAGCCCTTGTCCTCAGATGCCTGTCCACCCACAGAACACTCACCTCCAGGCCAAATGTTCCTCCGTATCTCACTGTAGGACACCTGGGGTCTGGACTCCTGATAACCCCATCACCTGTGGGTCAGCCAGCTCCCAAGCTTCTCACCATTCCCTGGACCTATTCAGGGTCCAGGTTCAAGGTCTACCCACATCTAAGTCACCATGAACCTCTGTCTAAATCCTCCTTATGTGTGTAGGGTCTGGGCCATGTGAGTAACAGATGAGATGGCTGGACAGAGAGGTACAGCTGCCTTGGGTTCAATAGCAAGAAATTCTACATGACCTCAGGCTGGGTTGGCCAACCTCTGACCAAACACGGACAAACAGTTTTCTCACCAAGCTATCTACAAAGGGGACTCCCACTGTAGGTAGGGCTCAGAGACCCAGTCCTTGGATCACCCATGAGGGGCAACCAACACACAGAGGAATGGCCCAGACAAAATCCCAACTGCCTGGCCAGCCCACCAGACGTGCAACTCTGGGATCTGGGAAAGCAGTCAGTGCATGTAGTCTCTGAGATGATGGCTCAGATCATGGCAATTTGAGAAAGTGAGGTGGAGGTGGAAAAGGGGGGAGAAGGAGGGAGAAGGCCTGAGACCCCAGGTGGGCCACCTCCGGTGGCAACACTGCCTTTCTGCTCCTCCACAACCAGGTACTTAGGGGAGCTCTGTGGCGTAGTGCCTAAGGCATTTGACTGCTAACCAGAAGGTTGGTGGTTCAAACCCATCAAGCCACTCCTCGGAAGGAAGACTGGGCAATCTACTACCGTAGAGACACCACCTCCGAAACCAAAGAAGGGGTTGCTATGAGTTAAATTGACTCGATGGCAGTGAGTTTGGTTTTTTTGTTTTTGAGAAACCTGAAAGAAGGAGAAAGTGAAAAATTCAGAGACTCATGTTCTCAAACTGCACAGTGAAAACACACGGGGATCGCATGTGCCCCCATATCACCATCTGACCCATATCACCATCCCCTGGGCCTGTTCAGGGTCCAGGTTCAAGGTCTACCCACATCTAAGTCACCATGAACCTCTGTCCAAATCCTCCTTACATGTGGGATATGGGTCAGATGGAGACACAGAGGCTCCAGGCAGCAGAAGGTAACTGACGTGTAAAAGCTTCAGAAACCATTCATTCATTGTCCATTCATTCCCTCCACAACTACTCATTGAACATCTCCTAGGGATAAATATAATGCAGAGATTAAGAGCACAGACTCTGGAGCCAAAGGGCCTGAGCCGAACCCTTGCTCTGTTCTCATGTCCTTGTTACTTTTGTCTCTTTCTCATCTGTAAAATGAAATAGCTACCTTAGGCTGAGGAATACCCATTGAGATGTTTCAACAAACGGATGCTGCACTGGAGGCACTCACTCAGCTATGCCAAGAAATTTGGAAGACAGCTACCTGGCCAACTGACTGGAACAGATCCATATTTGTACCCATTCCAAAGAAAGGTGATCCCACAGAATGTGGAAATTACTGAGCAGTATCATTAATATCACACACAAGTAAAACCCTGCTGAAGATAATTCCAAAACGGTTGCAGCAGTGTATTGATGGGGAACTTCCAGAAATGCAAGCTGGATTCAGAAGAGGAAGTGGAATGGATATTGTTGATGTCAGATGGATTTTGCCTGAAAGCAAAGAATATCAGAAAGATGTTTACTTGTGTTTTATTGACTATGCAAAAGCAATCGACTATGTGGATCATAACAAATTGTGGATAACGTTGAGAAGAATGGGAATTCCAGAAAACTTAAGTGTGCTCATGAGGAACATGTACATAGACCAGGAGATTGCTGTTTAAAGAGAGCAAGGGGACACTGCATGGTTTAAAATCAGGAAGGAGTATGTCAGGGTTGTATCCTTCCACCATCCTTATTCAATCTGTATGCTGAACAAATATTCCAAGAAGCTGGACTATATGAAGAATAACACAGCCTTAACATTGGAGGAAGACTCATTAACAACCTGTGACATGCAGATAACACAGCCTTGCTTGGTGAGAGCAAAGATGACTTGAAGCACTTACTGATGAAGATTAAAGACTGCAGTCTGCAGTATGGATTACAGTGCAACATAAAGAAAATGAAAATCCTCATGACTGGACATATAAGCAGCATCATGATAAATGGAGAAAAGATTGAAGTTGTCAAAGATTTCATATTACTTAGTTCCACAATCAACACCAATGGAACCAGCAGTCAAGACATCAGACATATTGCACTGGGCAAATTTGCTACAAAAGACTTCTTTTAAGTGCTGAAGAGCAAAGACCCAAGCCATGGTATTTTCCATGCTCACCTCACATGCATGTGAGAGCTGGACTATGAATAAGGAAGACCAAAGAAGAGCTGATGATTTTGAGTTGCGGTGTTGGTGAAGCGTACTGAAAGTACCATGCGCTGCCAGAAGAAGTAACAAATCTGTCTTGGAAGAAGTGCAGCTGGATGCTCCTTGGAAGCGAGAATGGCCAGACTTCCTCTCACCTACTTTGGCCATGTTGTCAGAAGGGACCATTTCCTGGAGAAGGATATCATGCTTGGTAAGGTGGAGGGTCAGCAAAAAAGAGGAAGGCCCTCAATGAGATGGATTGACACAGTGGCTGCAATTATGGGCTCGTATAGCAAGGATTCCTGAGATTCACAGGAACGAAACGCAAGGACTCTCCTTCCAGGGACACCAGCCTCTCTGGGCACAGGACTGGGCAGTGTTTCATTCTGTTGTACGTAGGGCTGCTATGAGTCAGAGCCGACTCGACAGAACCTAACAACAACAACAGGCTGAGTCACAACATTGTGACCATGTGGGCCAGTGTTTGTTCAAGCATTAGCACTGTGCCTGGTACACGGCAGTCACTAGACAGGTGCTAAGCCCCTGCTGAGTACTCAGCCACAGCCATGGCCTGTGAAGGGCCCTGTGCCTCCATGTCAACATCTTTGCAGTGGCCCCGTCTCTTGGGCGTGAGACCATGGAAAGAAATCCAGCTGTGCCTCCTGTGGGCAGGTCACCACCTCTCTGAGCCTCAATTTCCCAATCTGTACAATAAGGTGCCTGGATCTTCCAGAGAGGACATCCTAAGAGGCCTTTTTCTTTTTTTTTCAATTGTGATTTGGGTGAAGATTTACAGAGCAAATTCACTTTCCATACAGCAGTTCACATATACTTTGTCTCATGACATTGACCACAGTTTACCACAATGCAACAGCTCCCCTCCCACTTCCTCCCCATAGTTACCTCTTCCCTGTGTCCATCCCTCCATGCGCTCCTGCCCCCTGAGCTTTCTCCCTGTGCATAAGCAGCCCTTCTTTCTCCCATGATTGTTCTCTCCAAGGAGTGTATCTACCTCAGGTATATGCTCAACTCATATGCCTGTCTCTTGTTTGGCTGGAAGCCACAGGTGTGGGTTCAATTCCAGATCTGAAGGGCAGCTAGGGGCCATAGCCTCAGTGGTTCCACCAGGCTCTATTGGACCAGCAAACCTTGGTCCACCCTCCCTTTTTTTTTTTCTCCAAATGATTGTGAGTTTTGTTCCACATTGTTCTCCCTCTCTATCCAGAATCTCCTAAGAGACCCTTCTTGTCACTCTTGATTCTACACGGGTCTCTGATGAAGGAGAAGGACCAGCTCCTCAGTGGGGGATGGGCTCTCTTCACATCCTGCTGCACCCTCAATGGCCTATAGGCCAGCCAGCTCCAAAGCTCCAGCCCACGTCCCTGAACCTGTTCAGGCCCAAGCTCAAGGCCTCCAGATCTAAGGAAGCCGGAACCAGTATGTCAATCATGTTCCTAGTCCCATCTATGCTCTGGCATCTAATGACTTACACAGATGAGCGTTTGTTCCCTGAACAAGGCCAAACTCAACTTCCTGGACAGTCACTCCAGAGAAGTGCAAGAATTCGTCCCTTCTCAGGGGAAGAGGTGGCGTTCCTCACCCCCACCCCCTTCTCAGTGTCAGTTTCACCCATTACCACCTCCTGGGTTAACACCTCCTCCCTCCCTAAAGCCACGAACATCTGTCTCCCCTACAATGCCTTCTCCCTCTACTCTCTCCCCACCGGTTCATCTTCCATCTTTCACCTTCTCCGTAGGCAGAGTGGTCAATTTGAAGGTGCCCAAGCATTCCCACCCTCGCACCCCCAGGCCTTTCCTGCCACTCAGAGTCCAGTAACGACTCGGTCCCAAACGGAGGTGGGCTGGGGCTCTGGGCTTTTCAGGGTTATAGACGGGCAGCGGGGCTGTCAGAGCCTGAGAGACGTAGGAATGAAACGCAAGGACTCCCCTCCCAGGGACACCAGCTTCTCTGACCACAGCCTCACACGCCTTTCCTTTTCTGGCCACCCCAGCTCCGCCCATGCCCGGCAGGGGGCGCCCTTCCCGGCCTGCCGGCCCAGCGGCCAGCGGGCCAGCCACGGTCCCCTAAGGAAAGGCCTTTTAAAGAGTTTTTCCTTTGGCGTGAACTCACTGCCTGCATCCAGCTGCGCGTTCTCAAAGGTGAACATCGCATAAATGCGTTACAGATGTGCTTCTTTCCATTTTGGGCTACTGCACCGCGGCGCGCCCGGGGAGCGGCTTCCACAGCGTGATCCAGGCCGCGTTTTCCATCCCGCCCGCCAACTTTTTCAAGCTGTAGTTATTTGATAATGATTTTTTTTTTTTTTTTAAACCTCTCCCAATAATTGTTACTCCCCGCCCGGTGCAGTTCAGGTGATGGACACAGACAGCAAACTCCTCCTCCGTGTGCTAGACTCCAGCCCTGGGGTGAGAGGCGCCTCCTCTGGCCTTGCCAGAGTGGAGGGACTCGTGGCGGGGGCCCAGCCCAGAAGGACGACCTCCCAAGGGCGCCCCAGGAGGCCTCTGCAAACTGCGCCCCCCCCCGGCCCCGCCCACCAGGCTGCCTCCCCTAAGCCCAGTCTCCAGGGCTCTGACGTTCTGACGGATGCCTGAGTGCTTGGCACTGGCGTGTTTGTTGAGCACCTGCTGTAATATTCAAGGCCCTGGGTGATACAAACGGTTAACAAGCTCAACTGCTAAGTGAGAGGTTGGAGGTTTGAGATCATTCAGAGGTGCCTAGGAAGAAAGATCTGGACATCTAATTCCAAGAAATCAGCCATTGACAGCCCTATGGAGGGGTTTTACTCTGACGCACCTGCATGGGAATTGCCATGAGTCAGAATCAATCTAGCATTACCTGGCTTTTGTTTACTTGTTTGTACTGTCTTCCAGGTCCCTAGCGAAGCTCAGGTCTCAACGTCAAGTGAGATCAGCCCCCGCCTGTCCCCAGAAGACCCAGGACCGCCGCCACGGGTCCCTCTCAAGGGGCTTCAGGGCAGGGCTTTTCCAGACAGAACTTGGCCCAAGGCTGAGCTCTTTCCCATCCAACCTCCCATCCCCATAGCCTTCTTTGCTCCCTCTGGCCCCTGGGAAGGGTCTCTTAGAGCTTCTTCTAAAAACCTACAGGGTTTAGACAAATTAGGTCACAGGAGTCGGGGGGAATAGGGCAGAGGCTCCGAGTGCTGGGGTCTCTGAAGCCTCTCAAGCAGTAGCTGAGAAGCAAGCCCCTGAGAGAGGCACTAAGTCCCTGTTGAGTTCTCCATCCAAAGGGACGGTTAGCTCAGGTGAACGCCTGCTTCCCCACCTGGAGGATCACATCCGTTTTCAATGCTCAACCCCAAGTGGCTGGAGAAGAACCCGTTCTTGGGGAAGTGAGTCCAAACTCCACTTGGTTACACCCACAGAAAGCCCAAAGCTCTCTTGTCAAGCCTCAATTAATTTTAAGTTTTTAAATGAGTACACTGGAGGTGGAACTCTGGGCAGCCAACAGCAGGTGTGGAGGAGGAGGAAGTGAGAAGCGAAGAAGGCAGAGGGGCAGGGTTGGGGGGCTGGGGAGAGAGGGGCCCGGCTGGGGGACCTGCCCGTGAGATCATCGGTGGCCCTGTCCCTCCCCTGCTCTCATCATAAGCCCTGAAGTAGCCCACCCCCCACAGTCTCACTCCCATCACTCCCCCAGTTCAGAGGCCTGGCTGGAGGAGACAGTGTGAATCCAAATGCAGCTAAGAACAGGATGGAGAAGAGACGCTGCAGCAACCCCAGGGTCAGGGAAGGTTCCTGGAGGGGCTGGAGATGGAGTGGGGGCTGATTTCTAACTGACGGGAACTCCTTATCCTTCAGTGGGTAGAACCAAGCTCTGAGAGCAATTCCAAGGGCCCCTTCACCCTCTGACACCCACTCTGAAGCAGCTCCTGCCCAGCCTCGTCAGCGCACAGAGGACACGTGCCCTGCCTGGATCACTCTGGTTCAGGGAAGGTCACAGGGCTGCCAAAGAGTCAGGTATCATGCAGCCCTGTCTGCCCAGCCTCCTGCCTGGGCACACCTCCACCACTGCCACCTCCATGCACCATAACTCCAGCCACACAGAGTCCCTGCCAACCCTAACACGCCTGGGGTTTCTCAGGCCTCTTGAGAAACAACCACCACACACACACACACACACATGCACATACACACATATGTACACACACATACACAGAGTCACCTTTTCTGCCCAGAGTCTCCACCTGGGTAATTTACCTGAGCACATGTGTATGGCACCTGCAGGACCAAAAGACAAAAGACAAAAGTTTTGCTGATGATCTAATCCACAATTTTCTAATCAGAAAATCTTTAAAGCAGCTACTTTAATTTTACAATGTTTATGACATACATTGTATGATTTTTGGTTTGGTATTATTTTTTTAGTTTTAATTATCCATGGGCAGGACTTCATAATCTTCTCAGTGTACAAGGCCCAGATCAGGGTTACCGCCTCCAGGAAGCCTTCTGGCCTGCCCCGGCTGGGTCACATCTCCTCTGCCATGCTCCACCAGCCCCATGTTCCCCACCACTAACCACGTCATCACACAGTACTCGACTTGTCTGCTTTGCCCATCCATCTCCCTCACCATGAGCCCCTGAGAGCAGGAACTACACCTTATCCCTCCCTATGTCTCCAGCTGGCAGCTCAGGGGCAGTCCAAGAAAGGTGCCAGGGCCTGTTGGCAGAACTGAGCTGGTGAAGGAGTTGCCCTAAGTGTTTTGCCTTCTGCTCCAGCTGGTGACAGAAGAGTCTTGCTGGATCAGCCGGCCCAGCTAGCCTTTTCACAAAAGCTTATCAGCCTCCCCCACCCAGTTGTGGGACCCTCTTTAGGGCCCTGGAGAAATCCCTCCTTTTCTGTCTCCACGGATCTAGGCTCGGCCCTCGCTGCCCACCAGGAGGGGGCTCCCTGAGACGCCTCCCCTCCTCCGGCCAGGCTAGTGGAGGGATCAAATGCAGGACTGGAGGCCCCATGTCTGCGCAGGGGCAGGATTTATCTCAGTGTGGGGAGGTCTGGGGCCCCAGAGCCCTAGATCATCATTAGTTCCATCAAAGAGGCGACTGTGATCTGAAGGAGCAAGATGCATGGCGTCCAAATTGGAAACAGCCTGGTGGGCTTGAGGGCAGGAGCCGGCGGGGAGAGGGCTAGGCCGCCCCCGGGGAGCCCTGGCCACTGCAAGAGTCCCACAAACACAGGAAAAGGAGGAGGAGGAGAGAAGAGAAAACATTCCACTCGGGCTCCAGGGACTAGAACCGTGCAGAGGTGGAACAAAGCCAAGTCTGCGAGGCAACGCGGCTGGAGAGAAGGCAGCGACCCCACTCACCATCATGAACGTCCTGCTGGGTGCCTGGCCCCATGGACACTTTCCTATCCCCAGTCTCCCTTAGCGCCCATGGCAACCCAGTGAAAATAGAAAGCCTTGCTTTTACTGTGCTGTTGTCTGCCGTGGAGTGGATTCGGACTCATAGCGCCCCTAGAGGCCAGAGTAGAACTGCTCCCTAGAGTTTCCGAGGCTGTCAATCTTTACAGAAGCAAAGCCCAAACGTAACTCACAGCGCCCCTAGAGGACAGAGCAGAACTGCCCCTTAGGGTTTCCGAGGCTGTAATGTTTGCTTTTTTGTTCGGAACGTTTGCTTTACAGATGGGGAAACTGGAACTCAGAGGGAGAACTGTCCTAACTAAGGTCACCCCAGGTGCCTGGCAGAGCCGCATTCCAGTGCCTCCAGGGCATTCCTACCCCTCTGAAAATACAAGCGTGAGGCCTTACCCAACTGGTAAGCTTCTCTCTCCCCGTGTCTCGTTGTTAGTGCCCAGCACAGGGGCAGTGGTCCAATTTTAAACTCCAGGTTTGAAATAGAGATAGAGAAACAAAACAGAAAAATCTTCTAAATATTGGGACGTGGCAATCCTAGTGACAGGATGGAATTGAAATGGCGCGTGCAATTTTAAAAGATGAATCTAAAAGCTCTCTCCCACCTACTGTTCTTTGCTGATGACCATCTCCCTTCTGCCCCCCAGGATGTCCTCTACTCCCTGCACCCCACAGACCTCCAGACATCTGATCCCCCTGACCTCTCACACTCCCCAGCAAGCCCTTCTCTAAAGTGGAATGAAGGCGTCTGAAGCCACAGTTGTTGTCTTGCTGTGGTTCACCTGGGACCAGTGCCTGGCCCTCCCTGGGTTTCAGTGGTCAGCTTAGGGCTGAGGAGCTTTGCTGGGGAGCCTCTATGACGCCCCCAGAAGTAGCCCAAGAAGGACACTGAAATGCCAGAAATGAGAGAAAGAAATTCTTTAATGGAAGCTAGAACAAGAGAACTTTGCAGGCTAGGAAGCTGTATGAGGAAAGGTGGACGAAGACTTCCTCTGCCCAAGGGTCTCCCAGAGGCCTTCTTTATGATTTTGAAAAATCGGAAGCAAAAGGATGCTTAATGTCATTAGTCATTAGGAAAATGCAAATCAAAACCACAATGAGACACCCTACTAGGATGGCTCTCATCAGAAAAACAAAAACAACTAGTGTTCATGTTGTGGTTGTTAGGGGCCGACGAGTTGGCTTCGACTCATACAGACCCCGTGCACAGCAGAAGAAAACATTGCCTGGTCCCGCGCCAGCCTCACAGTCCCTGCTATACCTGCGCCCATGTTGCAGAGCCACTGTGTCAATCCGTCTTGTTGAGGGTCTTCCCCTTTTTCACTGACCCTCCACCTTAGCAAGCATGGTATCCTTCTCCAGGGACTGGAAGCATTGGAACTCTCATCCATGGCTGGTGGGGACGTGAAAGGGTGCAGCCCCTGGGGAAAACAATTTGTCAGGTCCTTAAAAAGTTAAACACAGAACTAACAGATTCCACTCCTCGGTTTATACCCAAGACTTGAAAGCGGGAATGCAAACAGATACTCAAAGCAAACAGCGTTCACTTTGGTATGATTCACAATAGCCAAAAGCTGGAAACCACCCAACTGTCCATCAACAGGTGAATGGATAAACAAAATGTGGTATATTCATACAATGGAATATTACTTAGGCATAAAGAAAAATGAAGTTCTGAAACATGCTACGACATGGATGAACCTTGAAAACATTATGCTGAGTGAAATAAGTCAAGAGACAAAAGGATGAATGTTACATTATCCATTTATCTGAAACTATCTAGATTCGACGGCACCTAACAACATCTAGAACAGACAAATGTATAGAGACAACGTTTATCTGTGGGGGAGGGGAAGGGGAGAGGTTTCTGGTAAGGACAATGGAAAAATTGGGGAACAGATTGTAGTGATGGCTGTACAACGTGATGACCTTAATGAAGGGTGCATGTGAAAAATGCTGAAATGGTAAATGTTTTGTTATATATATTTTTACCACCACCACCACCACCACCAAAAGGGAAACAGCTGAAATTTCCAACAATAATTTGAATGATTGGACTAAACTATGGGGCACCCATGTGCTGGGATATTATGGAGCCATTGCCAACGGTGCTGTGGACTTTTTTCATTGGACAGTGTAGTAGTTAAGGTTATATGTCAACTTGGCTGGGCCTGGCTGAGTGGCTGGGCAGCCGGATGTAGTATTCCCCATGATGAGACTGGTCATCACCTCCATGGTGGAATCTACTGGGAGCAGCTGAGTAGCTGCCTTAGGGATGTGGTCTGCTTCTGTATATAAGGAGATGCTTTGAAAAAGGTCTTGAGCTTTTTGGCACATCTGGATCCTACACCTGGCCAAGTCTTCATCCCAGTGGCCTGCCGTGTTGTCTGCAGATCTTGAGACTGTCTCTGGACTTGAACTAGTGGCTTGCTGTGTGTTTGGTAATATTGAGACTGTGTCATTTTACTTGTCAACCCTGGGTTTGTCAGCTTCAGCAGCCAGCAGTTGCCTGAATGAAAAGACGCCTCCAGCTTCAGTGGGCTGGGAGCAAGAAGCAGAGCTGAAGACCAAGGCTGGGAGGTTTTCACCAAGCCCCTAGAGCTGGCACTTTGAACTCAGACTTCTAGCCTCCTAAACTAGAAGAGAATAAACGCCTGTTTGCTAAAGCCATGCATTTGTGGTAGCTCTTGTTAGAGCGGCACTGGAGGTCCAAAACTGAAGGTGACGGTGGGGGTGGGGGTGTTGTCAGTAAGACGCAAGGATTACATGAGGTAACCCATGTACACAGCTGGTACATTGTAAGCACTCAAAAACTGTGATTGCTGTACAATAAAAGCAGGATTGAAATATATATAGAGAGAATGATTCCAATTTTGCAAGTAATAACCAGTGAATACACACAGAAAGATTAGAAGGAAATACAGCAAAATATTGCTGGGCTGTGGGATCATCGGACACTTTCTGGGTTTTATAACTCTTCAATAAATGAGTCTTAACTCACTGCTATCAAGTCAATTCCAACTCATAGCGACCCCCACTGGGTTTCCAAGGCTGTAAATCTTTACGAAAGCAGACTGCCTCATCCTTCTTCTGCAGAACGACTAGTGGGTTCAAGCCACCAATCTTTTGGTTAGCAGTCAAATGCTTTAACCACTACACCACCAGAACTCCTTTGCTATAATGAGCAGATTTTTTTAATTAGTGGAATTTGTTTGCCAACATTTTATTGTGAAAAGTGCAAACATACAGCAAAGCTGAAATAATTTATAATGAACACACATATTCTTCTTCCTAGATTCTACCACTAACAGTTTGGTTTTGTTTTATAATATAATATTTTGTCTATCCCTCCCTCTATCCATCCATAAAGTCATTTTTTTATACTACATTTAAAAATAAACCCCAGGCATCAGCACACTGCCCCCTATGTACTTCAACATGCATGTTGTTGTTGTTGTTATGTGCCGTCGAGTCGGCCCCGACTCATAGTGACCCCTCCTTGGGTTGCCAAGGCAGTATCACTACGGAAGTAGATTGCCCAACCTTTCTTCCGAATATATATATATAGAGAGAGAGAGAGAGAAAGAGAGAAGTTTATCTTAGGCTCACATACTTATAGATGCATAGCAGTGAAATTTGCTATTAGTAGTTACCTACTTGACTGCTAACCAGAAGGCTGGCGGTTCAAACCCACCAGCCACTCCTCGGAAGGAAGGTTGGGCAATCTACTTCCATAGTGATACTGCCTTGGAAACTCAAGGAGGGATCACTATGAGTCGGGTCTGACTCGATGGCAAATAACAACAACAGTTACCTAGAAAGGCAGCCCCCCACCCCACCCTCCTTGCAGTGGACTGGTCAGAGGGCCTGGGGCTGGGTGGGGCCCAGCTCCTCTGCCTTACTCTCTGGGTGAGCCCAGGTCAGGCCGTGGAGCCCCAGCATTTCCTTCCATCTGAGGCAGGGATAATGAGATGCAAATAAGCCTGTCCTCTCCCTATCAGGTGAGGGTGGGGTGAAGCTTACCTATAAGGCCTGTACTCACCTTGGGCTTCCTGCAGGATTGAATTTCCAGGCTTAGCAAATAAAATACAGGATGCCCAGTGAAACCAGAATTTCCAATAAACAGCACCTTTTTTTTTTTTCAGTCTAAGTTTGAAGTCCCTGCATGATGCAAACGGTTAACACGCTCAGCTGCTGACCAGAAAGTTCGAGTCCACACAGACGCACCTCCCAGGAAAGGCCTGGTGGTCTGCTTCCAAAAAACCAACCACTAGGAACCTCACGGGGCGCAATTTGACTCTCACACAACATCGTCATGAGTCAGAATCAACTTGGTGGCAGTGGTACTGGTAATGTCCCGTGTAATATCTGGGACATATTTATACTGAAAAAGTATTCATTGTTTATCCAAAATTCAGTTTTAATCGAGTATCCTGTCTTTTCTGTGGCGACGCTATACAAGAGGGGAAACTGAAGCCCTAAGAATGGGAAGTGTGCTAAAAATTAGGATCCAGGTGTGAATTTTTCTTTTTTTTTTTTTCCGCAA
Organism: Orycteropus afer afer; assembly: GCF_000298275.1. NCBI lineage: Eukaryota > Metazoa > Chordata > Mammalia > Tubulidentata > Orycteropodidae > Orycteropus > Orycteropus afer. The sequence continues at coordinate 880,716 of NW_006921593.1, forward strand.
CCGTCACAACTATTCACTTTCAAAATCCTTTCATCACCCTGAAGGGACACTCTGTACCTAGGAAGCATGAAGCCCTCACAACTTTGTCCGCCCAGCCCCTGTCTCTCTGTCTCTCTGCACTTGCCTATTCTGGATACTTCTTATCAGTGGGATCATACAGTATTTGTCCTTTCCTATCCGGCTTATTTCACTCAGCATAACGTTTCATCCACGTTGTAGCATGTATCTGGACCTCATTTCTCTTCAGGGCTGAATAATATTCCATTGTGTGTAAATGTTACATGTTGTTCACTCATTCATCTGTGCATAGACCCTTGGGTCCTTTCTACCTTCTGGCTATGGTGAATAACGCTGTAATGAACATTGGTGTACAAGCAGCTATTTGAGTCCCCGCTTTCAATTCTTTGGGGCATATTCCTCTGACTAGGATTGCTGGTCTGTTTGCAATTCCTTGTTGAACTGCCAAACTGTTTTCCCAGTTGGGATCTTTCATAGGAAAGCGTCTCATGTGTGCTGTATTTTGTAGTCCAAACGAAAAACCAAACTCACTGCTAAGTCAGCTCTGACTTATAGCAACCCCTCCTTGGATTCCCAAGGCAGTAGCTCTATGGAAGTAGATTGCCCACTGTTCCCTCATGTAGTGGCTGGTGGGTTTGAACCACCAGCCTTCCAGTTAGTAGTCAAATGCCTTAGGCACTACACCACCAGAGCTCCTTTTATAGTCCACAAAATATTCTTCTGTATCACCTGAGACTCACTACCACCTTCTATCATTGTCGTGTTCCAGTCAAGTCAGTTCTGACTCACAGGGCCCCTATGGGAGAGAAGAGAACTGCCCCATAGGATTTCCAAGGCTGTCAGTCTTTACGGAAGCAAAGCTCAAACCAAACCCACTGCCTTGGAGTTGATTCTGACTCACAGCGCCCCTAGAGGACAGAGTAGAACTGCCCTATAGGGTTTCCAAAGCCAGCCATCAGGTCAGAAGCTGAGCTCCAGGCAGCTGGGTAAAGCTGAAGCTCTGGGCGCTTGTTAACTGTACCCCATACGTCTGGCCATTGCTTCATATATTAGTTTATTGCAGTCAAACAGTTATTTTAAAATAAACTTTGTTTGCTGTAACCATTCTCTGAAAAGCACATATTTAGATTTAGCAATAGTGTCCAAACCTTTATAGGCTTAATATTATTGACAAGGTAGGGAAAATCACTATGCAGATTTCCATGATCACACACACACACACACACACACACACGTGCGCGCGCACACACACGCGTACTGCCCCCATTTCCTTCTCTGAAAGGAATGTTTTCTTGTTTTGTTTTGTTTTGACTTTGAACCCCCAAGACGCGTTGTTGGCAAGTTTCCTTCACTCTCTACCAAATGGTTTTGAAATAGTCATCGTTTCTCTGAGGTGATAAACAGTGAAAGATTGCCTTACTTTTGAAGGCAATGAAAACACGTCTATGGTTTCACTTTGAAGCTCCTCCAGGGAAAAAAAAATAAAAACTCCTATAACATTTAACACGTGTAAAGGACTCCTCGATTCCCGGGCCACCTGTGCGTCTGATAATCATTTAATGCCGTTTCCCAAGTTGCAAGGAACCGTGCAGCCACTCACTCGCTGGGGAGAATGTCCAAGGAGGCAGGGCCCCCTGTGTCGCGAGAGAGCCACCCAGCGCCCTGCGTCTTGCGTCACCACACCCCTCCACGTGGTTTGGCCAATCACCAATGTTTTCACAGATGCATGGACAGAGTAGAACAGAGAATTGAATGCAGTGAGAGCACGTCATTGGTTCTTCATTTCTCTATAAAATCCTCCGCATCCCAAAGTGCAAGGAAGGGGAGAACAATACAGGTACACATTTCTCCTCGTCCTCCTTAAGCCACGCTGTGATGCACCCAAATTTTACGCACATTTCCAAGCCTTCCATTGTGGCTTTGACCATCCATGTTATGACGTCCACAAGCCTTTATGCCCTTAAAGAGGTTGGTCTCAGTCACCTTTTTCAGCTCCAGTAAAATCCAAGAGTCTCTGTAATCGAGATAGTGGTTGAGATTTTTCTTACATTTGGTTCCTTTCCTACCCAACCAGTGGCCTTGCCACATGGGACTGGATTAGAACACGTTGATTTCATCTGCAATGCCCTGCGATAATTCAGGTTTTATTTTCCCAATGGTTTCATTTGGAATTTGCAACTTCCACAGGCGTCAACTGTTTCATAAGTTAGACCAGACCTCTCCTTTAGTGCTTCTAGCAACTCCCTCCAAATTACCTTTATTCAGAGATGAAATATACTTGTCATGACTTCTTAGCGATAAACACCGTTTTCCGAGAAATAAAATATGTTTACCTCTGAATTTCAGGAATGTTCTTGTTTCTTCAAGCTGTTATGAGTGAGCAGATAATAACTTGTTAGTGACAGTTTCACCAGAAAATCAGTATTTTCCCCGCCCCAGTTGCAATGATTTCAGATGCATTTTTCTTCTTCGGTGTTTTCAGAATTTTTACAAAGCTCCCCCCACCCCACCCCCAAAAAACAACAACACAGAAGCTCCTTGTGCTCTGTGGATGATTCTTGTCTGCGTGTGTGTTTTGTTCGCAAAATCGTTGGAAGGCGTAACAAGGGGTGGCTGCTGTATAGTCCTATTTCCTACCCCTGCAAATCTGAATACCAAGAGCCCTCAAAGTTTCCAGATATGCGCTGCACTTCTCAGACGTTAACAATATATTTTAGTGGGAGCAAAGCTCAGACGGCAGGAAGGGATAGGAAAGAAGGATGAATGCAAATGGGAAACACAGTGAGGAAGTAGGACAAGGACTGTTCCACTGTAGGGATTGCAGTCAATGGCATGAAACAAAATGTGCATGAATTGTTGAATGGGGAAGCCATTTATTCTGCAAACCTTCATCCATGTCACAATAAAAAGTTTTTAAAAAATATGTTTTAGCTTAGCTATGGCAAATGGTATAGCTCTGGTAGCATAGTGGCTAAGGCACTTGACTGCTAACCAGAAGGCAGGCGGTTCAAACCCACCAGCCACTCCTCGGAAGGAAGGTTGGGCAATCCTACTTCCGTAGTGATACTGCCTCGGAAACCCAAGGAGGGGTCGCTATGAGTTGGGGCCAACTCGACGGTAAACAACAACAACAACAACATGGCAAATGTCAAGCTATGGGGTCTCCTGGCTTGACACTGGGTGATTTTCTGTATCTATATTGGCATCATTTGTAAGTTACTGTGGTTAGGTGTTGTCAAGTTGGTTCCGACTTACAGTGACCCTACGTGTAACAGAAGGAAATGCTGCCTGGAGCTGCGTCATCTTCACAGTTGTTGTCATGTTTGAGCCTGTATTGCAGCCATTGTGTCAATCCACCTCACTGAGGGTCTTCTTTGTTGTTGACCCTCTAGTTTACCAAGCATACTGTCCTTCTTCAGGGATTGTGCCCTCCTGATAACTTATTTGGGAGCTCTGGTGGCGGAGTGCCTAAGGCATTTGGCTGCTAACCAGAAGGCTGGTGGTTCAAACCCACCAGCCACTCCATGGAAGGAAGACTGGGCAATCTACTTCCATAGAAATACCACCTCGGAAACCCAAGGAGGGGTCTCTGTGAGTCGGGACCGACTAGATGGCAGTGAGTTTTTTTAGTTAGATAACTGGAAGATGGGGCAATATGCTTCCGTAGTGATACTGCCTCGGAAACCCAAGGAGGGGTCTCTATGAGTCCGGCACACAACAACTTGTTCAAAGTAATTGAGCCATCAGATAAGGAAACATTTGAGCCACCCGATCCTACCATTTTCACTCCATCATTAAAGAATAAGAAACAATATGTAATACGTTGTTGACGTTCCCAAGCATGGGGGCCACATACCTTCAGGACCAGATTGCTCTGTGCCCAAAATACTCTTTAGAGCCATACTTTGAGTATAAGTGTGATTTTTAGATTGGCCAAGATTTGCACATCTTTTTCCAATAATCATACTTACCAAGAAAGAAATCATAGCTTACCATGACCAACATATCCAATAACTGAAGAAGAGTCAGACATTTGTCTCACAGCAACAGGGGAGCGGGCAGAGTACTTGTTGGTGGAGAGGCCATCACTGATGGATTCTGCCACCACCATGCATGTGCTGTTCTCAGTATGCATTCATATCTTGATGAGAAGATTACTACTTTTTATACTACTACAGAATGGAGAGAAGTATGAATTGTATTTCGTAGGCATGTAACTCATCCCATGTCTCTTTGACTCTCCTCTGTCACATTTCTGACAGTTAAAACTATGCTTTCTTTTCTCTCTTTAGGAAGTTGGGGTGATTCATGAGATCCTCTTGCTCCATGGGCTTTCACTGAGCACTTTCATGCCAGGTAGACACCTGGACCCTGAGTGTGCAGATGGGTTCGTTTCATGGCCTAGGAAGCTTGTAGCTCAGACAGAGGGAGACAGATATGGATGATATAATGTGATAATTGCAGAAGACAGATGGACTGTTTCTCTTCTGAAAAGAAGAATGAGGAAAGATTTCACAGAGGAGGTGAGTGGCAGTAGGAGTACAAGGGATACCCTGTCACCATTCATAGTCCCCACCAAGCGTCCAAGTCACCTCTCAAGGAGACATACAACTTAAATTAAAAAAACAAAAATGCAAATTTTGTTTCAAGACAAGGTTCCTTAGCCCCTCTGCTCAATCTGATTTCAGCCCTCAAACCTCCCCTAGATACAAGTAGGGGGATGGGCTGTCTCTGGTTCTTCTACTCATCTTTGGGGAACCTGATTCCTCTGCTGGCACTAGGAAGATGCCTGTGTTGGCTCACGTCATTCTTCACATCTGCAGATGACTCTCCTACCCCCCAGTCCCCAAGGGAGGCCTTGTTCATGGGTGATGGATAGAGGTCACCAGCATCTGGGCCCAGGCCTGGTTCAGATACTGAATCAGAGTCTCTGGGCATGGGACCTGAGTGTCTGCGCTTTAACCAAATGGCCTGATCTATGTCCTACAGACCAAGGTGCAACAGCAACTGCACATTCACTTGTACACCTGGGAATCCACACCCCTGGGCTGCTGTTTAGCCTCAGTGATGCCCATTCACGGATTGAGACCTGTCCTGGAATGAAAAAACCTGCCTGCCTGGGACCTGGCTCTGTTCAATGGCATCACCAGGGAGAAGATTCTCTGTCAAGCCAGCCTGGGTCCGCCCAAGCGAATCCACGGGGAAGAAGGAAACCACCCTCAGCCTCTGGATCCCACTGGCCCCTGGGCACTTACTGCCTCAGTGCATTTCCTGGGCATTCAGCTCATAAGCCTTGGTACTATGTGGTTCAGGCCTCATCATCTCCTATGACAGTCTGCCCCTCCAATCCATACACCATACTGCTGCCTGGGCAATTGTCCGTAAATGCAAATTGATCTCATTTCTCCCCCATCTAAATCCTTCAATGACTCCCCACTGTCTGCAATGAAATGTCCAAACTCATCAGCCCCGCATTCTAGACCTTTTGGAATTTTGAGAGGCTTTTCTCGTCTCTGGATTACTCCATTTGTGCACCCACCCCCACCCACCTGCTCCCTCAACCTGGCATTGCCTGGGAAGGGGACTATCACTGGCTCCGAGCTCCGGCTCTCGAGCCAGACTGGCTCGGTCCAGATCCTGGCACTGCTAGTCACAAGTTTTGGGGCAAGTAAATTTGAGCAAGTTGCTTAAATTCTCTGTGCCTCAGTTGCCACATCTATAAAGTGGGGATACTAAAGGTGCATACCTCATGATGCTGTAATTAGGACTGAAAGATTTAACGTGTCACTTGTATACCAGGGTTCACCACAGCATTATTCACAATAGCCAGAAGCTGGCCCAAGTGTCCATCAACATAGGAATGATAAACAAAGTATGGTACACACATACAATGAAATATTAGTCAGCCATAAAGAGAAATGAAGCCCTGTACATGCTCCAACATGGACGAACATTGAAAACATGATGCTGAGTGAAAGAAGCCAGACACCAAAGGATTGATACAGCATGATCCTACTTACATGAAATGTCTGAACTAGGCATGTGCATAGGCACTAAGGGGCAGGAAGAATGGGGAGCTGTTGCTTACGGGAGTTTCCTTTGGAAGTGATGAGAAAGTTCTTGAAATAGATAGTTGTGATGGTTGTGTAATATGGTGACTATAATTAACGCCACTGAATTGTACACTTAAAAATGGTTAGAAAGGCAAATTTTCTACTATGTATATTTGACCACAATCAAGTGTTTGAAAAAGTAAAACAAAAAGGTTTAACAAGTACAAAACGCTTGGAAGTATACCTGACATACAATAAGCATCTAACAAATATTTCCTATTATTATTGTGTCTTTAGGAGTCCCAAGTGGTGCAGACAGGTAAGCATTGGACTATGAGCCAAAAGGTTGGTGGTTCAAACCTACCCAGAGGTGCCTCAGATGAAAGGCCTGATGATCTGTGTCCAGAGGTCCCAGCCTTGAAAACCCTGTGGAGTACACTCTGCAACACATGGGTCACCATGAGTTGGAATGACCTGAACAGCAACCGGTTTGGTTTTGATTGGGTTGTGTCTTTGCTCCCACTGTTCCTTCTACCTGTAAGCATTTCCACTCCTCTCACCTTGTGAACGTCTATACTTTCTTCAAAACAAGACTCAAGTGTATCTATAGAGGTCTCTGTGACTCTTCTGGAAAATTTACTCCTTCCTCTGTGTTCCCTTCACCTCCTGGGCTTTCCACCATCCCAGCATACTGTCTTCTAAGCCCCCTTGCCTGTCTCCTCTAGTAGACTGTGTCCTACTTACCACCTGTTTACTGCATGCCCCCCACACCATCCACACAGGGCCCATTTGATGAATGAACGAATACATTTTCAGAAATGATGACAGTAAGACCATCATCTTTGGGAATAAACATTAATAGTCGCATCATAAAAAGAAACTTGAATTTCTATTTAATGTCATCTTTCTTAAGGTCATAAAAGACTATTAACGTCTCCAAAAAGGAAAAAAATTTGAACCACTGAATAATAGGTGGAACTTTTTTTCTTGATCAGATAATAAAATAGAAAACCTATTTTGTTTAATTAGTCATTGTGATCAGGTATCTGTGGAAACAACTGTATGCTCTCTCTCCAAATAGGCAATCATCTCTTCATTGAACAGTGTACAATCAGCTTGAAAGTTGGAGCTGTAAGAATCAACGTTCATTCTTTCAACAAGTGTTTCTTGACCACAATTGATGTGGTAAGAAAACAAAATGCAATCCCTGATTCCTGAGGCTCGGCGGGACTAACAGGCAACTGCAGCCCATCTTGTCCTGATGGGGAAGTGTGTGGGTCAAGGGAGGGAGGTTCTAGGGTGCATTTGTGCCCCAGTGGGTCAGGCCTAGTAGTCAGAGATGAATTAGAAGAGAAAGGAGAGAAATGAAGAAACAGGGTCCTTGAGAAGGCCAGCTTGGGGTAGGTAGGGGAGCTCAGTAGCAAAAGGAGGGACCTTTTGGGGGTAGTGGGAATATTCCAGAAGTCAATGAGCGTGATGGTTCCATGAATGTATACAGTTGTCAGAATGCACTTAAAATGGGTACATTGTATTGCATGTAAATGATATTTCAATGACATTGATGTTTTTAAAGACTTTGAGTGTCACCTTGGAGCTTGTAAGAAATGCAGGCTCTCTGGCCCCACCCTTACTAAACCCAAATCTGCATGTTACCAAGATGCCCAGGAGACTCATGTGCACGTTCAAGAAGCTGATTTAGGAGACAACACACACAACTGTGAGAACTAAAGACCACCAAAAAGGGTGGGGGGGTTTGCTGTATGAAGCAGAAGGCCTAGACGGGGTGTCCTACAAGATAGAGTAGCCACCCTCTGGAGGGCAGAGCAAGGAGTAGAGGAACCCAATGTAGGTTCTGGTCATTGCCCAATGAAAACCAACCTAGTCATAATACAGGAGAATTCCAAGACCAAGGACTTTCCACCCAGGTGTCTCATTTGAGCCAGACTTAACACGCAAGAGCCCTGAGGATTGGTGAAGACACTTCAGTTCAGAGAGTTGGAGACAGTCAGAGTGGCCTGGCCCTTTACCCCATAGACCTGAGGGTAGGCCCTGTGGTCTTCAGTGGGAGTCAAAAGCGCCCTGGGAGGAAGGGCTGTCCCAGCCTGGAAGGCCACCCAGAACAAGTCCTTGCGTGCCCAGGTGCTGTGCTCCAGGCTGGCTCCACTTCTAGGAATTCCAGGGCAGCTTCCTACCACACCCACTCAGTCTGAGGAGGCTTCCAGGTATCAGGCGGATGGGGCAAACCTCACTAATTGCTGGCCAGGTCACCTGGGCCTGCAGGGAGGCCAGGTAGAGCTTGACCTCAGCCCTCATGCCTCTTTGAGACCTGTCCCTGCCCCAGCTGAGACCGGAGAAAGTGAGGGACCAGAATTTACAGGGGTGGAGGGACACCTCTGTTGGTACTGTTTCATTTCCAGCCCTCCAAAAGCTCCTGACTCTTACACTGTTGTTGTTGTTATGTGCCGTCGAGTCGGACCCGACTCATAGCAACCCCTCGTTGGGTTTCTGAGGCAGTATCACTACGGAAGTAGATTGCCCAACCTTCCTTCTGAGAAGTGGCTGGTGGGTTTGGACCACCAGCCTTCTGGTTAGCAGTCTAGTGCCTTAGGCACTATGCTACCAGAGCTCCCTATAGGCTGGTTTACTGGTCCCTCCATTTCAGATTCATTCAGGCTAGAGGCCACCCGTGAAGCTCAGGCCAAGCCTTCACTGTGAAAAAAAGGAGAGTCCAGAGAGGGAAGGGGAGCGTGCTGGTGGCAGAGCCAGCCCAACACCTAAGCTTCCTTTCCCAGGCTTCGGCCACATCTTGGCTGTATGCCCCACCCAGTGTGCCCCACCTGGGCCGACTCAGATCCTTCTCAAAGGAAGCACTTCTGAGCAGCAGTGGTGGTGTCTCAGTGCTCACGTGCCCACAACACCCCTGCCCCAGGGCCCTTGTACCTGCTTTTCCCTCTGCCTGAGAGACTCTTCCCCTCAAAATCCACCTGACTTATTTTCTCAGAACACACAGGTCTCCAGTCACTTGGAAGCTAGTCAGAGAGGCCCCTTCCCAACTTCCTCATTTTGTAAAACAGTCCCCACCGTCCTGCTTTGTTGCTCTGCATAGTCTTAACATTTCCTGAGACTAAGCTCTATACAAGGAGCTCTGATAGCCTAGTGCCTAAGGCACTTGACTACTAGCCAGAAGGCTGGTGGTTCAAACTCACCAGCCACTCCTCAGAAGGAAGGTTAGGCAATCTACTTCCGTAGTGATACTGCCTGGGAAACCCAAGGAGGGGTCACTATGAGTAGGGTTTGATACTGCCTGGGAAACCCAAGGAGGGGTCACTATGAGTAGGGTCTGACTCAACGGCACACAACAACAGCAAAGTTCTGTATTAATTGTTTTCTTTTATTTATTTTCTGACTTCTATTGCCAGACTATAAATACAATAACAGCAGAGACTTTGTTTTGTTTAGTACCTAGAATAGTGCTTGACATTTAAGAGGTACTCACTAAATATTTGTTGAATGAATGAATGAATTTACTCCATGCTTACAGAGCTCCAAGTAGCTCTGGTGGTGTAATGGATAAGGCACTTGACTGCTAACCAGAAGGTCAGCGGTTCAAACCCTCCAGCCGCTCTGCAAAAGGAAGTTGGGGTGATCTACTTCCACAAAGAGTTATAGCCTTGGAAATCCAATAGGGGTCACTATGAGTCAGAATCAACTCAATGGCAGTGAGTTTGGTTTTTTTTGGTTTTCAGAGTTCAAGGCTGGTGAGCAATTCCTTCATGTGTGTTCAGAGATCTGTGAACACATCCCTGTTTCCTTCCTCCATCTCTTCCCTGGTTTACAGACTCAGCCTCCTCTCACACTTTGCGGGTGCAGAGAATTATATTAGGGAGACAGGAGCCTCATCTCTGACTTCCCCACACTGTTCTGACTAGCACACCAATGCCACCCCCATCCACTTAGTTTTTCAATTACTTATCTGAGAATAGTCTTTCTTTCCTCCCAAGTGAAATGACAGGCAGCTTGTAGCTCTGTCTCATTGACTTTAATCCTTGTAACCCCATGAAGAGGAAGACACAATTATACTCAGAACTGGACATTCAGAAAGGTTAAGTAACTTTCCCGAGACCACACAGCTAGTAAATGAGCAGCATGGCGGTCCAGATCTAAGTCCTCTGATTCCAAGTTCTGATGTCTGCCCTTGTCTGTGCCAGTCTAGTGTTTGCACGAGGGACCAATGACACTAGTACAGAATCATCACCGAGGTAATAGCCACAAAGTCCTAGCAAGCAGTTGGTGCTCAGTGAGGGGTGAGAGCCTGCGAATCAGGCAGGGCCCTTTTGGAGTGTGCTCTTCCGGAATGCAGTCCAACAGGTCAGGCAACCCTGTTTGGTCCTCTTAGAACACCCACCAGGAGCAAGCAAAGCTCAAAGAAGTACAGGCAACCCATGGGGCCGGTCCTCCTGGTTCTTCGGCAGCTGATTCCAACCACAGGACCAGGGGGCTGGGGAATCACTGTCCAAGCCATGCTGAGCAGCCCTTCTCTCCCATTTTGGCCTCAGCCAGACATGAGGCTTAAGCCTTGGGGCCTCACACTTCAAAGAGGGGGGTCCCACCACCTTGACAAGCCTTCTCTTGGACAAATCTGCGTTTCCTGATAGCTCTGATGGGAAAGAATGCCTTTCTTACATTGAGCTGCAATCCTCCTTCCTGGAAACTATACCTCTGGGCCCTTTGTGGCTTCCTGGAATAATCTCTCTTCACCTAAAAGACAGTCTCCTGACCCACCAAGTTTTTCATCAGGGAAATGACCATAGTCCCCTAGTCATTCTGTATATGACAGAGTTCTCCTGCCAGCTTGTTTCATCTATAAAAACAAATATTCTAGAAAACAGGACCAACACCTTCCTTTTTATAGACACTACCAGTTGTTGTGGGAGCTCTGGTAGCATATTGCCTAAGTCCCTTGACTGCTAACCAGAAGGCTGGTGGTTCAAACCCCCCAGCCACTCCTCGGAAGGAAGATGGGGCAATCTACTTCCGTAGTGATACTGCCTCAGAAACCCAAGGAGGGGTCACTATGAGTCGGGTCTGACTCAACAGCACATAACAACAACAACAACAACCAGTTGTTGTTGAGTCTTCTCCACTACATGGCAACCCCATGTGAGTCCGAGTAGAACTGTGTTCCACAGGGGTTTCAATGGATGGTTTTTTGGCAGTAGACCACTAGGCTTTCCTCTGAAGTGCGTCTGAGGAGACTTGAACCGTTGACCTTTTGATTAGCAGCTGAGCACACTAACTATTTTCACCACCCAGGGACCTTTTTAGGAGGAATGGGCCTCTAGTAAGGCAGCCTAGATTCATGTTAGCTCTTTGGACAACCATCTCCGTGAGAAGGAAGGGTGTAAGCTGAGATTTAGAGGAAAAAACAAACCAAACCCACTGCCATCAAGTTGATTCCTACTCATAGCGACCTCCATTGGGTTTCCGAGGCAGTAAATCTTTACAGAAGTAGATTGCCCTGTCTTCCTTCTGTGGAGTGGCTGGTGGGTTTGAACCACCAACCTTTTGGTTAGCAGTCAAATGCCTTAGGCACTGAGAGCCTTGGAGAGCGGCCAAATTTTAATCCAGCATCCTGCAGAGCAGTAGGCATGCACCTGACGTTCAAAGAACAAAAATTAGGCAGAGAGGGAAATATTTAAGGAAGGAAGGTGGTATGCTCAAAGCCAGGAAGTTGAGGATGATTGTGGCCTATTTAGGAGGAAAAGTAGGTCTGGCTGAGCCAAGGGTTCATGATGAGAAACCTGGGAACAAGGGAGTTGGGACAGATGGTGCAAAGCCTTGAATGGCAGGCTGAAGGGTTTGGACCTCTTACAGGACAAGGGAAGTGATTGGCAGCTCATTAGCAAAGCGACATGATGGCCTACATTTCAGGAAGTTTATGGGCGTTCACGGGATGTATGAGCGTGTACCACCAGTCGTCTGTCAGTTTGTTGTACTGTGGTAGCTTGTGTGCCACCCTGTTGCTGAAAGTGGTATCACTGGTATTTCACCTACAAGCAGGGTCACCATGGTGGACATATTTCAACATCAAAAGAAGATGGAAGGAATGCACAGAGGCACTGTACCCAAAAGAACTGGTTGATGGTCACTCATTCCAGGAGGTGGCATATGATCAAAAACATGTGATACTGAAGAAAGAAGTCCAAGATGCACTGAAGGCATTGGCTGAGAACAAATCTCCAGGACTTGACAGAATACCAATTGAGAGGTGTGGTGGTTATGTTTGTATGTCAACTTGGCTGGGCCTGGCTGAGTGGCTGGGCAGCTGGTGGTAGTTAATCCCCATGAGGAGACCTACAATCAACTCCATGGTGGGATCTACCACAAGCAGCTGGGTAGCTGCCTTTGGGTATGTGGTCTGCTTCCTGTCTATAAGGAGAAGCCTTTGGGAATGGTCTCTAGCCTATGGCACGCTTGGACCCTGCGTGTAGCCATGTCATTGCTCAGCAGCCTGCTATGCTCTGCCGACCTTGGGACTTACAATGGACTTAAGTTAATGGCCTGCCGTGTGGATTGGTAACATCGGGACTGTGCCTTTTTCCTTGTCAACCTTGGGGCGTCTCAGCCGCAGCAGCCAGCAGCTGTCAGTGAAGACACGACTCTAGCTCCAGTGGACCAGGAACAGGAGGCAGAGCTGGACCTCCAGGTTGAGGGGTTTTCACCCAGCCCCTAGAGGCTTGCACTTGAACTTGGACTTAAAGCCTCCAAATTGTAAGAATAAACTCCTGTTTGTTAAGGCCATCCCATTTGCAGTATATTCCTGTCAGAGTGGTACTAGGGAACCAGAACAAGATGTTTCAACAAATGGATGCAATGATGAAAGCAGTCAAGAAATTTGGAAAACAGCTTCCTGGCCAACTAACTGGAAGAGATCCATAATCGTGCCCATTTCAAAGAAAGGTGATTCAACAGAATGTAGAAATTATCAAACAATATCAATATTACACACAAATAAAATTATGCTAAGGATAATTAAAAAACATTTGCAGTAGTACAGCAACAGGGAACTGCCAGAAATTCAAGCCAGATTCAGTAGAAGATGTGAAATGAGGGATATCTCTCATTGTTGATGTCAGATGGATCTTGACTGAAAGCACAGAATACTAGAAAGATGTTTACCTGTGTTTTAACTATGTAAAGGCCTTTGACTGTGTGGTTCATACAAATTAGAATATTTAATTGTGGTCATGAGGAGCTGTATCTATACCAAGAGGCAGTTGTTCAAACAGAACAAGAGGATATTGCATGGTTTAAAATCAGGAAAGGTGTGTATCAGGGTTGTACCATTTCACCATGCTTATTCAATCTGTATGCTGAGTAAATAATCTGAGAAGCTGGACTATATGAAGAAGAACATGGCATCAGGATTGGAGGAAGATTTATTAACCTGTGATATGTAGATGGCACAACCTCACTTGCTGAAAGTAAAGAGAACTTGAAGAACTTAGTGATGAAGATCAAAGCCTTCAGTACAGATTATATACCTCAACAAAAAACAAAACTCCTCATAATTGGACCAATAAGTGACATCATGGTCAACAGAGAAAAGAATGAAGTTGTTAAGGATTTAATTTTACTTAGACCCACATTCAACACATATAGAAGCAGCAGTCAAGAAATCAAATGATATATTGCATTGGGTAAATTGGCTGCAAAAGATCTCTTTAAAGTGTTAAAAAGCAAAGATGTCACCCTTAGGATCAAGGTGTACCTGCCAATGCATAGTATTTTCAGTTGACTCATAAGCAATCAAAACCTGGATAATGGATAAGGTAGGACATCATGCTTGGTAAAGTCGAGGATCAGTGAAGAAAAGGAAGACCCTCCATGAGATGGAGACACACAGTGGCTCCAACAATGGGCTCAAACAGAGTAACAAGTGAGGATTGCGCAGGACCGGGAAGTGTTTTATTCTGTTGTACTTAGAGTAACTATGAGTAAGAGCCAACTCGATGGCACCTAACAAAATAATAATGGATGGGGCGCAAAGAGGAAGAAGGGAGCTCCAAGTGGACAGTGAGAAATTCCAGAAAGTCACCCTAAGAAATACTAAATGATGATCTGCTTCCTCCTCATTGACAAAAAAAGAAACCAGAGCCCAGAGAGAGAACGGGCCTTGACAAGGTTCACACAGCTATCAAGGAACAGAGAGCTATCAAGGAACAAGACTCAATTTTCTAAAAACTTTCCATTTGGATATCTTTCTGTCACATTGGCACCCAGTAAGTGTCACAAAGTAAATGTGGGCTTGGTTTGATGTGTGGCCTGGCCTAGATTGGTGGCAATGAGAGGGTATAACAAATAGGTATGACAGGACTTGATGATTGATTGTGGGCTGGGGGACAGGGACACAAAGGGGCCCAGACCACTATCACAGAAGGGGAAATAGCAAAAATGAGGTCAGGAGAGGATTTCAGTAATCTGATATCAGGATGAGTTCATCTCCAAGGTCCCTTCCCAGGTGGATCTCCTCCAGGGATCAAGCTGCTGAGAACCCCTGTGGTTGGAATGGCTTCAGGAACACCCTTGGCCCCCAGGGCCAAGGTACTGGTCACATAACTACAAGGGCCACCAAGTCAGTCTAACACCTGGGCAGGTGGTGCTCACAAAGCCCTGGAGGACCTGCAGCAGGTCTGCCCTGAGGTTTTTGAAATCCTCCCACCACATTAGAGGACCCAGGACCCCACCGTCATGGAAGGAGGCTCTCCTGGTGACCTCGAGTTAATCACTTCACCTCTTTGTGTCTTGGGTTTCTCATCTGTAAAATGGGCATGACGATACTTACCTACCTCATCGCTGAGTTATGAGAATTAATTAATGTTTATAAAGGACTTGGAGACCCACAGATGAAAGGTTCTCTAGAACTACAAAGTATCATTACTGTAATTACATTACACTATTATATCCTGGGCCAAAGGCTTTTTCCAGCTTCGCTTATTACTGAGAATGGGCGATGAGGTGCAGATAAAGCCCAATCTCCCCCAACCATCTCTCAAAACCCCAACAAACTTCATCCAGATCTAAACTCTGGGAGATTCCATCAGGCTTGGAAGACTTGACAAGCCTCTTCAGCCTCAGAATTGCCTGGAGGAGAGAGACAAGGAGAAAGATAGTCTTCTGAGTCTTCCCCGAAAGCAGCAGTTCTGGGGGTCTTAGGGGACTAGGGGCTCTTCTGAATTCGTGCATAGGCTAGAGCCCATTGGCCATTCTGACCTCTGGGTCATCTTGCCAAGCTCTCTCCTTCAGGGGTGGGGGCCCTCGGTTTTAAACCAGGACCCTGTGGGGTCCATTTCCATAATTCCCCCAGCCCTCCTTCAGACTCTGCTTCCAGACCAAAAAAAGAAAAAGTCCACTTGGCTTCAGATATCAAGCTCCCCCTGTTTATTGAACTTCCAACGATTCCAGCTCATACTCATCATCGCTTGTTTCACAACACCTCAATCTGACTGGGTAGGCGAAAGCTAGATCAGAAAGAAATATAATTACCTTTTTACGAGCTTATGACATGGTTGCACCCTTCTAGCCTGCCAGCTTGTCCAGTCACTCACAAATGATGATATGCATCCTATAAATTATATTATTATCAACCTATAATTACAGGCAACATCTATATGAATCCCCCTGAAGGAGATTGAGGCTCCAAGATTACGTACCCTTGCCCCTCAGTCCCTTGGGAAAAAGCAAAAGAGGAGTTACCGATTTCCAAATATCACAGACGCTTGGTTAAAACAACAGAGACGTCCCCCGCTTCATACGAGTACACACCCCGGGGCTCCCCCAGAGCATATCAGCTCCCCCACAGCATTCACAAAGCCTGAGATGTTGGCATGAACAACTCCAGACATGTGAGGGCAGATGTTCTGGGGGAGACAGCAGAGTGCCATCCTCAGGGCTCCAAGAGGAAGACTGGAGGTCCAAGGACTCTGGCTGCATTGGGCCCAGAGCTGGGAGCCTTGTAGCTCCCCTCTCATGCCCAGAGGCTGGTTTCAAGGATACCTCTGCCTCCTGGGACCGGTGTCCTCACCCACAGGGGCGACTCCCTGGGGCTAGCCTGGTCTCTGCCAGGAGGTGGTGTAGTGAAACCCCCAACCCTGCACTATCCTGCAGGGTGAGGGGCCAGGGGTCTTCTGCCCCTCTGTGGGTGATGGGGAGTCAAGCAACAGCTCAGCTTCTCAGTTAGCCCCCTGGGCAGGAGGGAGTCAGCCCCCCACTCCTCAATTCCTTCCTGTATGAGCAGATTATGAAGGGCATAGTTCCGTCTTCAGGGAGCTCAGTGAGAGAGGCCCGTGGCCCAAGGTGCAGTAGTGTTACTAGGGCAGTGGGACTGCTGATCACACTTTGCAACACCAAAGTGACTCTCTATAAAATTTTTGTGCAGTGTTTCAGCAGAACTGTATTTTTTTTAAAATAAAAATATCCCTAGAGTTAGTTATAACAACAAAAATCCTTTTCATAAGCCCAGTTTCCAGGTAGTAACATGCCTACAAGGCTAAAACGCTATGCTAATTTACTTTTTGAATCTCCTAATGTGCTTAGGTCAGAGCTGTCATTATTACCCAATTACAAGGACGCTTTGAATCACGTGGTTATGACTGCACGCTGCTAGCCCGCACTGATGTTTTCGTTGCTGCCAGTGTTTTTATAGTCACACTGATTTTGCAAGATTTTCTGGTGTTTTAGCTACAATATTGTAGTGATTAGTATTTATGAACCTGTATCAATAACTTTTTTGAGAATGAAACAGTAATTAAAGGAGAAAAATTTAAAAAAAAAAAAGAAGCTTCTGTTCAGTTGCTAATCATGTAACTAATAAAGTTGTGGTTCAATGTAGAACAATTTTACAAAACAATTTTGTTGTTTAAAAAAAAAAAAACAAACTCACTGCCATCAAGTTGGATCCAACTCATACTGATCCCTCCTTGGATTTCCAAGACGGTGTCACTACGGAAAGTAGATTGCCTAATCTTCCTTCGGAGGAGTGGCTGGTGGATTTGAACCACCAGCCTTCTGGTTAGCAGTCAAATGGCTTAGGCACTAGACCACCAGAGCTCCTAGAGTGAGAGTTATGTCCCTGGATGGGTTCAAACCACCAACCTTTTGGTTAACAGCCCAACATGCATATTGTTAGCATTCATTCATATAATCTAAGAGAGAGTAAATTTAAGCACTTTACAACTAAATTTATCACACATTATTATGTGATTAAAACTGATCATAAACATTACTAAGGATTCTGCATGGCTTGTTACAGGAGGAGGCCCATGGGGAGGGTGGTGATACATGAGTTACTGCACTGAACTGGGTGCAATCAGCCCTAGTGACTCCACTGCCAAGGCATGCCCTCCCTGAGGCCAGAGTGCTGCCAAAGGAGCCTGTGCTGGACTCGGGGAAGAACTGAAGCAGACAGGGTGGGCAGAGGGTGGGTTTTTGGGGAAAACCAGTAGGGAGTTTCCAGGTGGACAAATGGGAAGGACATTGTAAACAAGAGAACGCCTCTTGGACCTTAAAAGCTAGGAAGCTGCCATCTAGATGCAACAACGGGTCTCTCCTCGTCAAGAAGAAAGAAGAAAACCAAAATTAATGGAAACAATCAGTCCTAGCGACTGGTACACCATCCGATCTGCAACCTATACAACTATGAGACCAGAAGAACTAGATGGTGCACAGCTACCACTGCCATCCACTTGGAAGGGATGTAGGAGATCCTGCATAAAGAGGGAGAACAATGTGGTACAAAACTCAAAATCATTTGGAGGCAAAAAAAAAAGAAGGTGGGGACCAGGTTTGCTGGTCCAATAGAGCCTGGTGTAACCACTGAGACTATGGCCCCTAGCTGCCCTTCAGGTCTGGAATTGAACCCACAACTGTGGTTTCCAGCCAAACAAAGCACAGGCATGTGAGTTAAACATTTACCTCAAGTAGACACACGCCCTGGAGAGAACAATCATGGGAGAAGGAAGGGCTGCTTATGCACAGGGAGATAGCTCAGGGTGCAGAAGAGTATGAAGGGGTGGACACTGGGAGGAGGTAACTATGGGGAGGAAGTGGGAGGGGAGCTGCTGCATTGTAAATTTTGGTCAATGACATGAGACAAAGTATATGTGAACTGCTGTATGAAAAGTGAATTTACTCTGTAAATCTTCACCCAAATCCTAATTAAAAAAAAAAAAAAAAGAGAACGCCTCTTGTAAAGGCCTGGAGAGATAGAACAGGATGGTGAGAATTCCCATGGTGTTTAAAGGACCATCAGGGAAAGGGGGCCGAGGCTCGATGCTCTGGCCAGACCCCACCTCATCTCATCTGATCTCCTATGCTTCCTTGTGCAAACCTCCACCCTAGCCAGCTCCAACCCTTCAGATGTTGCTTTGCTGTTCTTTGCCCCCACAGCCTTTTCTGTGACCTCCTGCTAACCAAGTCCTGTGACCTCTCTGGCCTCAGCCCTGACCCCTCCCCTGTGACGTGCCTTCTTCCAGGTCCTACCAGCACATCTGGTCACACTTTGTGCATGAGGACCTGGCTGTTTCTTTGTTCAGGTGTTCAACACCTGACCCTCCAAACAGCCTGGTCCTGGCCAAGCTTCGAACCAGCCCCCGGCTGTCCAGGCACAGCCAGGAGCAGGAAGGAGAGGAGCATGCTGGGAGAGAAAGGTTTTGCCCAAGTCACAAGTGGTAGAGGCTCAAAGCAACCGAGAGCCTCCTCCATCTGGACGGCAGGCTACCCCAACTGGGGCTCGTCCTTGAATCACATCTTGTAAAAAATCATTTGCACATTTGAATTCAAAGCCCCTCGAAACAGTATAAACATCACCATTCCGAGTACCATAAAAACCACATTGAGCATTTATGGAAACTCAAACATGTGTATTAACATATGGCAAAAATTTCACTTACTGCATCTTTTTAGCATTGGACTGATGCATGAGGCATCTGTGCTAAAAGCGTTTGAATGGAAGCTTGAGAAATGAGCAGAACAAGAAAAAGCCTGTCGCAAAGTCTGGGCTGGTTGGCAGGGCTGCAGGGATGCCAAGGACTGGTGCCTGGCAGGGGCTGGCGGCTTTGGCAGAGAAGCGGGGGTTGCCCCCAACAGGGCAGCACAGGAGCGTACATGCAGCTCTTTGCACCCCAGACCCTTTGAGTAAGTCGCTTTCTTCCTCCTCTTCCGTCCACCTTCCTTGCTCTTTCTCTTCCTGCATTTTCCTCGCCTCCTACCTCAAGGGAGCAGATGGTGTCAGGAGAGAGAATGGTCAGAGTTGAGAAGAGAAGAAGGAAGCTCTTGGATTCTTTCTCCTCCATCTCTGGTCCCAGCAGGAAAGGAGTGAGTCTTTCAGTGCCCACAGCTTAGGGCTCGAACACTGACTAGGGGCCCAGAGGAGGGCTTTCATTAGCCTCTGCCTGGAACCATCCACCAAGAGTCCCTGTGATTCCTGGAGGTTCCTGCAGCCATCCTTGCCACCCCATCTTGAAGGCCAGCAAGAACACTCCTCGACTACCCTGAAGAAGTGTCCATGGTTCTATGGGCCATGGAGTCCCGCTCACCGGGACCCAGCTTCTCATGCCAGGTGTGGCAGATCCAGGTAAGACTGCATGGCCCTTACAAAACTGAACATCCTGATGGTCAGTGGGTCCTTGAGAATCTCTCAGCACTAGGTTCAACCTCAGCTTGGCTAACCAGGGGTACCACCAAGTTTGCAGGTGGAGCTCTTAGCTGATTCTGCAGGTCAACATGGAGCGTGGTACCATGCTAGTCAATCTGAATTCCTTTGAAAGCGTAAGCCGGACTTGTAGGTAGCTACTTGCCCAGAGTCGGTTAAGGTAGAGATTAGACAAAGAAAAAACATTTGCTCTGATTTACTTTGCTAATTTTGTGTCTTTGAAGAAGAGGCCAGGTGGCCTTGTAACTTCCCTCTAAGTGAGAAGCCATCCCAGAGGGTGATGCAAAGAGCATTGACATGTGGCTGCAGAGCAGATGTGATGAGTGCTTTGCCCCAGAGTCATCCTTCTAACGACATGAACATCAAGCACGTAAGTGGTAGAACTTCGACACCTTGTGGGTACAGACCCAGGGCTGGCCTTCTATCCACCTGACTGGAGTCTCTCCTAATTGGAGAGGGTGGAAGGTTGGAAAGCTATGTTCCTGGTAGCAAGTTGAGCACGCCATCCCCATCCACGAACATGCTAGCCATTTAGGAGTGTCTCAAGAAAGGCTGTCCCACTGTGGGTGTTGATGAGCCCTTTGGTTTCCTTGTTCAGAGCTGAGCGAGTACTGTCTTCTCTCAGGCGACAAGCTCATTGGCCTGAGGCAGGCAGCATGGGGTAACCAAGCCTGTCTGGAACTGGGAGCCTCCATTTGTTCTTCCTGATGGCAGATTTCCAGGTTAACCATGATGATTTGCTCGGCATCAGTGTCCTATTTGTTAATTGATGGCATGGGATAGACCGAAGGCTGTTGGCAAGATCCCCACGGTGCCTATTGAAGAATGACATCAACTCCCAGTGCTATGGGGAAGAAGGAAATTAATCCATTGAGCTCCTACTCGTGAGAATGCTCCTAGCTATATCCAGATGTGCAGATTCCAGAGTGCTTTCAGACACATTGTCACAGTCAAGCTGTGCAGCCACTCATTGAAGGAGGCATCATGACCATGTCTCCTTTTCCACCAGAGAATTTAACTAAAGAGCCCAGACCACATGAATGGCAGGTGGTAGAGGCAGGACTGCGAACAGCAAACCTCACGCTGTGACCCCTGCCCCTTGGCCCCTTCCTTCTCAGAAGACTCTCAGTGAGAAAATACTGACTCTATTGAAAGCCTGTCTCTGAGGGCGAGTCCCACCCTCCTTTCTTGCCCAGCAGGTGCTTGCCAGCTCCTTAGCACAAAGTGGCCTCTTCTAGTCAACCTGATTGCCTCACACCTCATCTCTTTAACCATCAGAACCTGACATGGAGACACAATAGTACTAGCTCTCTTCCCTTGTTTGAATAAAAATCAAAGCTCCGTAGTGCCTAAGGCACTTGACTGCTAATCAGAAGGCTGGTGGTTCAAACCCACCAGTCATTCCTCGGAAGGTTGGGTAATCTACTTCCGTAGTGATACTGCCTTGGAAACCCAAGGAGGGGTCGCTATGAGTTGGGCCCAACTCAACTGCAAATAACAATAACAACAACAAATGGTGAAGTCAAAGATCACCAATCCCTCTCCCCCCCTAGCCAGCACCCTGGATTTGGAGTTTGCAAGGGCCTCTGACAGGCAAAAGAGAGACAGGGCTTCCCAGATCATGGTACCTTTCTTGCCTGTTGCTCTCAAAAAAAAAAAAAAAAAAGCAGTGGCCTGGGGCACAAACAAGCTGTAAGGAGATAAGATGATACCCCCTCTCACCATCCTGGTATTTTGACATCCAGAGATGATGGTGAAGTGCTTGCATTGGCAGAGAAAGTAAGGTAATTGACCCACCTTACAACACCTTTCAGAACTTGCTCCTCCCTGCTTTGATTTCAGCCTCAGGTGTGAGGAACAGGCTGCTTTCTGAAAAATAGGACAAACACATCCTTCTGTTAACCAGTGTGCAAAATGTGCAAAATGGCTGCTGACCTTTTACACACTTACAACCAGAGAGGCTTCGGGGGTCCTTGGGTTGCCTAGGAGCCCGTGAAGCTGGACTTGCCCCCAGCTTCATCCTACAGGTCAAGATGGGTTTGGTGGCCTCCACCATCTGTCCTCCGTGGTCATGGGGAGCCACTCCACAGCCTCTGGGATCTAGGTGTGGAGACAAATACATGGATGTTGGTGTTGTTATTGTTGTCAGGTGCTGTCAAGTAAGCCCTGACTCATAGCCATCCTCTGTACAACAAAACAAAATACTGCCTGGTTCTGTGCCAGCCTCATGGTCCTTGTCATACTTAAGCCCATCATTGCAGCCACTGCATCAGTCCATCTAGCTGAGGGTCTTCCCCTTTTCTGCTGACCCTCCACTTTACCAAGCATGACATCCTTCTCCTGGGAATGGTCCCTTCTGACAACAGGATCAAAATAGGTGAAGTCTGGCCATTCTCACTTCCAAGGAGCACTCTGGCTGCACTTGGGAAGAAGGAAGGGGCCATGCACTTCTCAAAGAATTGGCCGGTGCAAACCTTATGAACAGCAGTGAAACACTGTGTGATATATTACTGGAAAACTTTATGAATAGCTCTGATACATTGTCTGATATAGTGCCAGAAGATGAGCCCCTCAGGTGGGAAGGCACTCAAATTCTGACTAGGGAAGAGCTGCCTCTTCAAAGTAGAGGTGACCTTAATGACGTGGATGGACTAAAGCTTTCTGGACTTCCATTTACTGTTGGGGTACTACTCCAAAATACATGGGAAAGGGGTCTAAGTAAACTCAAGACTTGATGGGGTTGTGTAGTGGGAGCTGCTGTGACTCTGGTATTCGATGCCCCCTTCAATGGGAGAAAGAGGTCCCTCCGGATTCCTGAGAGGAAACTTTGGTGGCCAGGGAGGAAGCAGGAACTCTGGTATTGTATTAGTGCCACAAACTGGGGCCTTATAAGGACAGAAAGGTATTTTGTCTCATAGATCTGGAGGCTAGAAGGGCAGGGCTTCCACCATGTTCTCTCCTCTAGCCGCTTCTGGTAGCCCCAGGCATTCTTTGGTTTGCAGCTGCAACCTGACTCCATTGTTATATGGTTATTTCCTCTGTGTGTGCCTGTGTGTCTCCTCCTTTGTAGGCTCTACTCAGATTAGATTAGGATCCACCCTACCCCAGTATGACCATATGTTAACTAGCTCTGGTAGCGTAGTGCCTCAGTCACTTGACTGCTAATCAGAAGCCTGGCAGTTCAAACCCACCAGCCACTCCTGGGAAGGAAGATGGGGCAATCTACTTCCATAGTGATACTGCCTCGGAAACCCAAGGAGGGGTCGCTATGAGTCGGGTCTCACTTGACAGCACCTAACGACAACACCACCACCTTCAAAGGCCCTATTTCCACACAAGGTCACCTTTACAGGTACCAGGGCTTAGGACTTCAACATAAATTTTAGGGTACACAATCCAGTGCTGGTGGCATAGTGCCTAAGGCATTTGACTGCTAACCAGAAGGCTGGTGGTTCAAACCCACCAGCCACTCTTTGGAAGGAAGATCAGGCAATCTACTTCTGTAGTGATACCGCCTCAGAAACCCAAGGGGAGGTTGATAAGAGTCAGATACAACTCAATGGCAGTGAGTTTGGTTTGGTTTTGGAATGCAGTCCATAACAGGTGTCCAATGAATGTTTACCAAGAGAACTGCTGAGGCAGAGGTAGGAGTTGGGCATGGGAAGTGCTTCCTGGGATGCTCATGCTGGGAAAGAGTGGTTCTGAGTGGCTAGGAAGATGGAGGGACCTACTCAGAACTTAGTCCCCCCAGTACCATTCCATGCACATGACATGATAGGGAAGAGGCTGCACAGGGACTTGAGCACCACTGAGTGGGTGACCGTATGCTACACTCAGTGTCTCTGGCTTCTGTCCCCTCCTCTGCACTAAAGCAATGTACTGCTGTCGAGTCAGATCCAATTCATCCAACCCCTGCTTGGGTTTCCAAGGCGGTATCACTACGGAAGTAGATTGCCCAACCTTCCTTCCGAGGAGTGGCTGGGGGGTTTGAACCGCCAGCCTTCTGGTTACCAGTCAAGTGCCTTAGGCACTATGCCACCAGAGCTCCTCTGTACTTGTTGTTGTTGTTATGTGCCGTCGAGTCGGCCCCAATTCATAGCGACCCCTCCTTGGGTTTCTGAGGCAGTATCACTACAGAAGTAGATTGCCCAACCTTCCTTCCGAGGAGTGGCTGGTGGGTTTGAACCACCAGCCTTCTGGTTAGCAGTCAAATGCCACCAGAGCTCCTCTGTACTAAGGGGTGGTGGTGAATGACCTCCCAGAGTTGCTATAAGGCGCAGGTGCAGTGGTGGGAGATCATGACCTTCACACATTGTAATGTTCTTTTCAAAAGTCAGGAGGGAGCCAGGGTGAGTGCATGCTGGCCCGGACTGGAGTGACATTTCCTAAATACCTCTGAGACTCCACCGCCATCAGCATCCTGGGGAGAAGAGCCTCCGCCTCGGGACAGCTAATGAGAAGTGGGTGGGAGTGGGGAGGATGATTTTTAGAGGGGAAAAAAAGGAGTAGTCCACACGGGCTCAAGGTCCCACAAATTTCTGCGTTCTTCTCCAGCAAGCAATGACATCTGGTAACCCCATTGTCTGCTATCTGCAGGAAAGAAAGTGTTAGACATGAAGGGCAGATGGAGTTTGCCTAACATGTCTGTTCTTTTCTCTGCTGCCTTTTCAACTCTTCTTGGGAATGCAGCAAAATAGCAGCTGTTCATAATTTCATGAATAAAGAACTATGTAAATTTCAACTATGAAAATGTGTTGCATCTCTTGTGGGCAAAGTGTGGCGTGTGCTCCCGCTGTCTGCTTCCATCTCGTGCGAGCGACTTGGAGTTTGTCTCAACTGCATTCTGGGCGACTGCTGAGTTTCAGAGTCAGTCTTGGCTAATGGTGACAAATGGCACCACCACCTATTTGTTGAGAGAACCCTACTGGCCAGAGAAGGAGACTTGGAGGCCAAGGTCATGGGTTTCTATTCAAGCTCCCTTGCCTCTGAGTGGGACATCAGTCTCTTTCTTTTCAGTGAAATTGAAAAAAATTGTAAAAATTGGTACGTCTCTTAACGTCCACCTACGTTCTGTGAACTAGGACCAAACGTGATTTGGATGTTTTGCTAACACCATGTTATATATGTGTACTATGTTGCTGTGTTGTTGTTACGTGCCGTCGAGTCGGACCAGACTCATAGCAACCCCTCCTTGGGTTTCCGAGGCAGTATCACTACGGAAGTAGATTGCCCAACCTTCCTTCCATGTGTACTATATATATTTGTATATATATTCAATATGCACTTCTCAAAGTAATCCCCTTGCAAGCTGCCCTGGCTCTCTGTTAGCGTCTGGAGCCTCGGGGTTTGCAAACTGGCACCTGCAATTGGCTGCCTCTGGGCGCGCCGCATTTTCTGAGCAACCCCGGGAGCCCGGTGCAAAACCGGAAGCCCCAAGGACGGAGCACAGTGACCGCAGTCCACGGTCTCCCCGCAGGCACCGACTCACGCGGCGGATGGGCAGGGCACGCACGCGCCAGCGGTAACCGCGAGAGCCGCGACAGCCAAGGCTTGGCTGGCGCCGCGCCTCGGATGCTGCAAGCCGGGCCACCTTAGCTCGACCGCTGCAGCAGAGCCGGGGCCGCTGCAGAAACCAAGCCTCGCCTACTTGGTTCTACTTGCTGCGCTGCAAGTTCAACTCCGGCCCCGCCCTCCTGGTACCTTTCCAAACAAGCCCCTCCTCCCTGACCCATGGAGTAAATGCGGTAGGTGGTTGCCCAAACGGACGTTTTATGGCCCATACCGCTGCAATAATGTTGCTTTCTTTCACAGAACACTTGCATAATCATTAGGCACTTGTGTGCTAACCTCCAGCACTCTTGGGCGAAGAAGCCAAGTGTGTTTACAGTTTTTCTCTAAATACCTGCATGAGACCGAACTTGCCAGCAAAGAACCCTGCCATATTTCTGCAGCCCCCAGAGCCTTGAAGGCCCAAACAGGTATCTGCAGCTCCCGAGCAGTCCCTTACCCTCTCTATCCCGCAGCCTACCCTCCGGGGGTTTTCCAAGCAGCCTCCACACTCTGAGCTTAACACCGTGATGCAGAACCAAGTGATACTCTTCAGTAGAGATCTTTCAAGCTCGGAGGGTGTTTGCTGGGAGGAATCATGACCCTGTCGTGAATACATGAGAGGTGTGGAGCTAGGACACACAGGCAGAAGCTCTAGTCAATCCACTTTCAGCTCCTCAGAAGGCGGAGGTTTCTGGTGGTGCCCTAAGAGATGGATCAGGGCCCTGGACGGATAGGGGCAGAAGCCTGGTGGCTAGTCCTCAGGGTGTTGCTGCATGGAAGCCCATCTCAGACTTCAAGGTGCATGCCAATCACCTGGGGCCCTTGTTACCCTGCAGATTCTAACTCAGCACGTCTGGGTGGGGCCCAAGATTCTGCATTTCTAACAAGGTCCCAGGTGAAACACGTTGCTGGTCTTCAGACCACACTTAGGCCTAGTTGATCTTTGAGGTCTCCGCCAGCCCCAAACCAAACCAAACCAAACCAAATCCACTGCCATCAAGTCAATCCTGAATTGCCTCGTAGGATTTCCAAGGCTGCAAATCTTTACAGAGGCAGACTGCCTCATCTTTCTTCCGCCGAGCAGCTGGTGGGTTCAAACAGCTGACCTTTTGGTTAGGAGCCAAGTGTTTTAACCGCTAAGCCACCAGAGCTCCTTCTGCCAGCCCCCAAGAATTCTGTGACTATATAGTTTCCCTGTGGCTTTGTGTTTGTGTGAGGGTTCGTTTCACAGGGGTTCTGGTCTGCTTGAGCCAGGAAGGCAGCGACAGGGAGCTTGCTAAGCATCCTCCACAAGCTGTTGTTCCTGGGTCTACTGCTTTAATCTCTTAGACAAATGGTTTTCTGTTTTGTGATTAACAGAGTGAATCTGCCTGCTTCTGACTGTCTTACCTGAGGCCATTTGGGAAATCTTGGCGTCAGACTGCATTGAAACCCAGCCCCAAAGTGCTTCCTACCTGGTCTGGTGTTGGTATGGTCATCTGGCTTCTGAAAACAGTGAGAGGCCCTTTCCAAAGTCAAGGTAACAAGAGAGCAAGTGACAAAAATGTTATTGTGTTCAAAATAACTGGCTGGGAAGGCAAAGGAATCCGTGAACAAGAACCTGTCTCTGTCTAGTTGTCCTTTGTTTCCTGAGGCTCCCTCCCATCCCCTCCCCCCACCCTCCACTCCTGCTCACACCTGATCAACCCTGAAGGCAACAAGCATTTTCTGAAGGTTTTCTTCCTTTTGCCAGGCACTGCCTCTGGTGCTGGGGGCACAGAGGCGGGCCAAGCACAGAACCTTTCCTTGCACTGCCCGCATGTGTTTTAAAAGGACCCTGTGGAGAGGGATAGTCAAGGAGGGCTTCCTAGAGGAGGCAAAATTTCAGGCCTTAAGGATGAGAATGATAAAGATCACTGGAAATCAGACAGGAGTAAGGGATGGGGATGAAGAACACACATCCTGGAAAGATCCCACAGGAAAAGCCCAGTCAAGAAGCAAGCATGAGGATCAGATTGCTGATGGGAATGTAAAATGGAGCAGTCACTGTGCAGTCAGTTTGGCTGTTTCTCAAAAAATTAAACATAGGGGAGGGGAGGGAACACTGTTAGGTAGAGATGAGTACTGATTTGGGAGAAGGAAGGGGCAATGTACCAAATGTGAGTGATCAACACAGTGACATTGAGGAAGAGGAAGACATAGAGAGGTGCATGGGAGGTACAGACAAAAAAGATGAACCCTTTTGCATATACAGGATGGCCTTGTCAGTGAAGGCAAACATGGGTATATGGGTGGATAGATGGGTGGATGGGCTGAACCAATAGGTATGTCTATTCAGGGGGGGTAGGCATATATAGGGTTGGCAGACAATGTTTCTACAAGTGTATTGCTATGTTCTGTAAGAATTCCTAAGGGTATAGTAGAGCTGACAAGGGACAAGGCTGTAGTCACTTCTTGGGCACAGCCAGCTACCCAGAGGTAGCAAGTAGTTGGATGACCTGTGGGCTCAGGACCATAGTCACAGGGGACATCAAGCTCAATGGCATAACATACTACACAAAATGTTCCATCTCCTACTTTGGCAAGTAACAACTAGGATCTTAAAAGCTTGCAAGCAGCCATCTAGACGCAATGATGGGTCTCTCCTCATCCAGAGCAAAGAAGAATGAAGAAAACAAGATTCGTGGAAACAATTAGCCCAAGCGACTGGTACACCATGCGATTCTCGGCCTATACGACTATGAGATCAGAAGAACTAGATGGTGCCTGGGGTACCACTGTCAACCACTCCCAGGGAGATCTATGTAGGAGATCCTGGATAGAGTGGGAGAACAATGTGGAACAAAACTCAAAATCATTTGAAAAAAAAAAAAAGGGACCAGGTTTGCTGGTCTGATAGAGCCTGATGGAACCACTGAGACTATGGCCCCTAGCTGCCCTTCAGGTCTGGAATTGAACCCACACCTGTGGCTTCCTGCCAAACAAAAGGCAGGCAAAAGAGGTGAACATTTACACTATGTAGATATACTCCATGGAGAGAACAATCATGGGAGAATAGAAGGGCTGTGTATGCACAGGGAGACAGCTCAGGGGGCAGAGTGCATGAAGGGAAGGACACAGGGAAGAGGTAACTATTGGGAGGAAGTAGGAGGGGAGCTGTTGCATTGTGGTAAATTGTAGTCAATGTTATGAGACAAAGTGTATGTGAGCTGCTGTATGGAAAGTGAATTTGCTCTGTAAACTTTCACCCAAATGACAATTAAAAAAAAAAAAAAAAAAAAGAATTAAACATAGAGTATGACCCAACAATTCTACTCCTAGCTATACACCCAAGAGAACAGAAAATGTGTTCACACAAAAAGCTTGCATACAAATGTTCATAGCAGCATTATTCCTAATAGTCAAAAAACGGTAACTCAAATGTCCATCAACTGATGGATGAGTAAAATGTAGCCCATCCATGCAGTGGAATATTATTCAGCCATGAAAAGGAATGGTGCTACAACAAGGATGAACCCTGAAAAACATCATGCTGAGTGAAAGAAGCCAGTCACAAAAGATGACATATTGTATGTCTTATTTTATGTCATTCAATGCATACATATTATAGATATTCCATTTATATGAACTCTTCAGAATAAGCAATTCTGTAGAGCCTGGAAGTACATTAGTGGTTGCCTAGACTCAGGGAGGGGATAAGAGAGAGGACTGCTAATGGGTATAGAGTTTCTTTTTGGGATGATAAAAATGTTCTAAAATTGATTGAGGTGATGGTTGTACAACTCTATAAATAAACTAAAACCATTAACTCATGCGATTTAAATGGGTAAATTATATGCCGTGTGACTTATCTCTTGATAAAACTGTTAAAAGAGAAAGGAGAAGAACAAGAGGAAGGAGGAGAAGGAGAAGGCACCTATTGGCCAGAGAGTCATCATCAGTCATGTGCTTACAGTTCTACCCTTGACAAGCCTCCCTGAACCCCTCACCAGCCTCTCTCTCCCCAGGCCCATCCCCTCCCAGGTCCCTGCTGTCTGTCTTAGGTCAGGTTCCCCAGGAAGCCAACTCTGAGACAGAGATTCATTTGTGTACAGGAAGTTTGTTAGGCGTAACTTCAGGACCAATGGTTTTAGAGAAGTGAGAGAAGCAGGATTGAGCAGAGAGAAGAGGTGGGCTGCGATGCAGTCACACGAGGAAGCCTGAGCTGATTGTCCAGGGTGCTGTGGAGCTGGATGACTCATTGGAGTGAACCCTCCTAGAGGCAAGGGGGCCAGGCCTTGGTCCTCCATTGATCAGCAATGGATGCAGGCTGCCCCCGGGAGGAACATGACTTTGTGCAGTCCTTGGAAGGGGACTCAGCTGAACACTGTCAGCCACCAGCATTCCCAGCAACTGGTGTCAGTCCCAGAGGGAGGACCCGAGTCCTGGCCTCATCACTCACCACGCTGCTTTCCCAAAACGCTAGCCCAATCCACACTCCACCTGTGTAGAGCCAGGAGCCTCACCTTGGTGGAGTGAACCTGTCCGCCTTAGCCTCACAGCACAGAGAAAGCAAACTTGTTCCAAAGGGACTGTGTTAGAGATTCTTTAGAATAACTGTATTATATGACATTAAATCTGTCCTGGAAGAAGTGCAGCTGGAATGCTCCTTGGAAGTGAGAATGGCCGAATTTGGTCTCACCTACTTTGGTTGCGTTGTCAGAAGGGACCATTCCCTGGAGAAGGATATCATGGTTGATAAAGTGGAAGGTCAACAAAAGAGGAGAAGGCCCTCAACAAAATGAATTGATGCAGTGGCTGCAACGATGGGCTCAGGTATAGCAAGGATTGTGGGGCTGGCACAGGACCGGGCAGTGTTTCGTTCTACTGTGCATAGCGTTGTTGTGAGTCGGAGATGACTTGATGGCACCTAAGACAACAACAACATGACATTTCTCGTACAAACAAAGAACAAACTCACTGCTGTCAAGTTGATCCCAACTCACAGCAACGCCTCCTTGGGTTTTAGAGGCAGTATCTCTACGGAAGTAGATTGCCCAATCTTCCTTCCAAGGAGTGGCTGGTGGGTTTGAACCGCCAGCCTTCTGGTTATCAGTCAAATGCCTTAGGCACTACGCCACCAGAGCTCCCCATTTCTGGTAGAAGAAGAAGAAACCTAATCTTTGAATTCTCTCTCATTTCCTCTTTGGAACTATTTTTTTAAAAATAAAGATAAAATTCATATAATATAAAATTCATTCCTCTTTGTTTTAAAATCTTTTTTTTTTTTACCCTCCCTTCTGTGGTTTGTAGGCATTTTGGCACATGGCTCATCCTTGAAGCAGCCCCAGATCTGACAGCAGACAGATAAAGATCAATGAGTGTTTTAAAATGGCAACGACAATGACAGTAACGAGCTGCCAGGCCACTTACAAGGGGATTGGGGAAGTCACTCTTTAATCACAGAGATGGGACTCTTAGTGAAGTTATGACATGTCCCTTACTTGTTATGTGCTCAAGCCACTGAAAGCATCAATGAGGTGACCTAATCCCTTTTCAGTGTTCTTTCAACAGAAAAGAAGGAAACTGACTTTAGGGTAGTGCTGCAGCTTTTTTTAATTTTTATTTTAATATTAAAAGAAATCAAATGACATACTGCATTGGACAGATCTGTTGCAAAAAAAAGAAACAACAAAAAAACTCTTTAAAGTGCTAAAAAGCAAACTTGTCACTTTGAGGACTGAAGTGAGCATGACTCAAGCCGTGGTATTTTCAATTGCCTCATATGCATGCGAAAGCTGGACAATGAATAAGGAAGACCGAAGAATTGATGCATTTGAATTATGGTGTTGGTGAAGAATATTGTACTGTGGACTAGCTACCAGAAGAATGAACAAATCTGTCTTGGAAGAAGTACAGCCAGGATGCTCCTTAGAAACAAAGATGACGAGACTTCCAGAATGTTCCTTAAAAGCTACAATGGCAAGACTTCCTCTCATGTACTTTGGACATGTTATCAGAAAGGACCAGTGCCTGGAGAAGGTGATTATTCTTGGCAAGGTAGAGAGTCAATGAGAATGAAGACCTTCCATGAGGCGGACTGACACAGTGGCTGCAACAGTGAGCTCGAGCATGGCAGCCATTGTGAGGATGGTGCGGGCCCAGGCAGTGCTGTGTTTTGTTACACATAGAGTCACTATGAGTCGGAACCCACTTGACGGCACCTAACAAAAACAACATTTTTTTAAAAAAAATAATACATGATGTTCTGTCCTGCAAATGAAAGTAAATTGGATCATCAAAATGCCTGAGTCACCTGAGAAACCCTGATTTAATGCCACCTTCCGATACCTAGAGTTCCTATCTCCAAATCAAATTAAGTAGAAAAACAAGTAAGAAAAAAAAATTCCTTAAATAATTATGGAGGTGGGCAGAGTTTTTTTTGTGATCAAAACGGTTGATAACGCTTGTATTAGGAGTGAAAATCACCCTGTATAAAAATTTAATCTGCATGTTTTTGTTGTTAAAAATCGCCTGTGAATCATGAATTATGAAAAACATGACGGGGAAAAGCTGTGAACAAGTCGATTCAAGTATCTAAGGCATCTGATGAGCTCACGCCCCAGTCCAGCTTGGCTTCTGGGACTGTCAGGATTTTATCGGGTTCAGAGCACGCTGCTGGCCTAACGCTGGCTCTGGGCCTCACCCCCTCCTCTCACATTGGCACCAGATGTTTGGGAAACTGTAGAAAACCAGGCCTCGGTCTTAAATACAAAGATCCTGAAGATGAAGCCCGAGCCCATTGCCATTGAGTTGATACCAACTCATATCAACCTCCATGGGTTTCCAAGGCTGTAATCCTACAGAACCAGACTGCCCTATCTTTCTGCTGCTGGTTAGTTAGTAGCCCAATGCCTTAACCACAGTACCATGAGAGCTCCTTTGAAAATTAAGAGCACAGTGAAATCAACTTAGAATGGCATGACCTTGGACTCTCGGGTAAGGAGTGAACTTGGGCCCTTCCTTCCTTCATTCATCAAACACTTATTGAACATCTAAGCAGAAGGCTGATGGTTCAAACCCACCAGCCACTCCTCGGAAGGAAGGTTGGGCAATCTACTTCCATAGTGATACCTCCTCGAAAACCCAAGGAAGGGTCACCATGAGTTGGAGACAACTCGACGGCACATAACAACAACAACAATATGCACTCAGTCAGTAGGTGACAGAAGTGCAAAGAGAAATAAGAACCTCAAAGAAACTGAAAATAATTGCCACGTGACAGACGGCAGGTAATGTTCAACTCTGATGGAATCCATGTGACATGCACTAGGGGCCAAATGAGGGCCTTCCCCTGGAGGGTTGGGCAGCCTGGCCTAGGAGCTGCTAACTGAGTTGCCTTGTGAAGGAGAGTGGTGACTTGCCTGCGCCTTACATGGAGTGGTGAGGTACTGGGCAAAGAAAGAAGCCAAGGACAAGTCTGATGCCTGGTATGTTCAGGCAAGGATGAAGTTCGAAAGTTCTAACAACTAACCAAGCAGAATAGCCCAATCAGAGTGGACACTGGGCATTAACCAAGCCAGTGGGGCAGGACAGGGGTGCACGGTATGTTCAGAGAGTAGGGAGGAGCCTTGTGTGGTTGGAGCACTGACCACGCTACAGGCAGAGGCAGGACAGATGTGGACTGGGGAAGACAGGACTGAGAGATCTAACCCTTGGATAAATGGGGGGGAAGCCTGAAGAATTAGCAAGATAGGGGCCAGGTGAGCATTCCAGAATGTCGTCCCCCCCGCCCCCAGTGGCTCTGTGGAGTGTCTAGTAAATGATTCCATCCCTATACCCCAGGTTCTTGACAATACAGAAGCCAAGATTGTGGGAGTGATGGGGAATGAAAAGCAGAGGGGCCTGGGCCATCCTTCATAACCTGGCTCTCTTTCTTAGCATATGGCCAGAGGCCGGTCACTGGATATCCACTTCACAATGTCACCACTGCCCATGACTTAGAAACAGGAAGCAGGAACTAGCCTGTGCAGACTTGATTTCAGCATCCCCTTCTAACCTCCGTTCTATTCCAGCCCCACCTGACACTTGGCAAGTCAGGGTACAGCCCAGCCCAGTCTGGAAGAAGAGACCACACTTCATGCCCTCTAGGGGGCGCTGCGTTCACCCCTGGAGCCTGGCCTCCTTTAAGAGTTTGGCCAGAAGACTTGATGAAACTCCCTCTGTTGCCCCAGCACATTGTGGGCAGACAAATGGCGTCCACATGGAACCACAAGATGATGCTGAGCACTTTACATGCACGAAGACAGACCCTCAGCAGGTTGAGAGCAGTTCCTCTCTCAGATCACAAAGTCATAAAATATACTGCAGCACAGGCCTACCCCTCAAAATGGGCACATAATGATGAGTGGAGCCCTATTGGGTTGCTGGACCCTAAGCTAGACACTCTTTGGCAAAATTATCAGTGTTTGTGCACTTGTTCCTGGTACCCAGTAAAACTGCAAATTAGCAGACATCACTGATCTTCGGAGTTGCTTCCAAATCCTGGACCCCACAAACGTTAAGTCCATCAGTGCTGAGAGTGTGTGGACTATCGCCACTCTACAGATGAGGAAACTAACTCTCAATGAGGGTGACTTGCCCAAGGTCTCCCAGCTAGCGGCGAAGGAGCCAAAATTCAAGGCAGGCCCACCCCACTCTGTCCCATTTTTACCTTGCTGCCCTTTTTCTTTGGTGACAACCATACCCAACTGCTCACGACTTGTTGTTGTTGTTGTTGTTGTTATGTGCCGTCGAGTCAGCCCTGACTCATAGCGACCCCTCCTTGGGTTTCCGAGGCAGTATCACTACGGAAGTAGGATTGCCCAACCTTCCTTCCGAGGAGTGGCTGGTGGGTTTGAACCGCCAGCCTTCTGGTTAGCAGTCAAGTGCCTTAGCCACTATGCTACCAGAGCTCACGACTTGTAAGGTGTATGAAATCCCACCGGAGCTCAGAGTTCCTTTCTTTTCCCCCCTTCTCCAAAACAGACTGAGAAAGTTGGACTTGACCAAGTTCCTTCCATGCACTGGACACTCTCACCTGCTTTGTCTTCAAATCAGCCTTTGAAGGCTGTGTTATTGACCCCACTCTTTAAATGGAGAATCCCTCTCCATGTCATGGTCCCCCAGCAATGGGGAATGTCTTAGTTACCTAGGGTTGCCATCACCAAAAATACCAGAAATGAGTGTCTTTAAAGACCAGACATTTATTGCCTCACAGTTCTGGAGATTAAAAGTCCAAATCAGGATCTGGGCTGTATCAATTTCTTCTGTTGCAATCCTTGATGCTTGGCATTCCTTTGCTTGTAGGAGGGTCCTCACATGGTGTCTGTCTCCCTCCTGTGTGTGTCTCTCTGTGTGTTCACTCTTTATAAAAGACATTACCTAGAAGGAGCTCTGGTGGCACAGTGTCTGAGGCATTTGACTGCTAACCAGAAGGTTGGTGATTCAAACCCACCAGCTACTTTATGGAAGGAAGACTGGGCAATCTATGTCTTTAAAGATTTACCACCTTGGAAACCCAAAGAGAGTTGCAATGAGTCGGAATCAACTTGTTGGCAGGGAATTTTGTTTGGTTTGGTAGAAGTAAAGAATTCTGTTGGTGCAGTGCCTAAGGCATTTGACTGCTAACCCGAAGGTTGGTGGTTCAAACCCACCAGCTGCTCCATGGAAGGAAAAAACCAAAAACCAAACTCACTGCCATCAAATGGATTCTGACTCATAGTGATTCCTTCTGGGTTTCCGAGGTGGTAAATCTTTACAGAAGTAGATTGCCCAGTCTTCCTTCCATGGAGTGGCTGGTGGATTTGAACTGCCAACCTTCTGGTTAACAGTCAAACGCCTTAAGCACTATGCCACCAGAGCTCCTTCCATGGAAGGAAGATGGGGCAATCTACTTCTGTAAATATTTACCACTTCAGAAACCCAATGGAGGTCACTATGAGTTGGAATTGACTTGACGGCAGTGGGTTTGGGTTTCTTTGGTTTACTTAGAAGTGACTAGGTTCATCCTCTTCGAGTATGACCTCATTAACATAATAAAAGAAAACCAGGGTCATATTCACAGGTTTAGGGGTTAGGACTTCTACATTTCTTTTGGGGGAACATGATTCGAACCATAACAGGGGCAGCCCATACTCTCCAGCCCAGGTTCTGTGTTGGACCTCAGTTTATAGCCTCACTTTGCAGAAGAAGCTTTCCCAAAGGTCACATCAGCCCAGAAGCCACAGGTCTTCCTAAAGAGCAGGGACTCTCCCAGGAGACTTCTCGGGGCACCCTGTGAGCCCTTTACTGGAGCATGTGTTATCTTCAACTGCCCTTCCCACTGGACATACTGAGGGAAACAGGGGAGGTCAAACTGTTTATCCTTAGAGCCGAGTGCTATCAAATGAGAACAGCAAAAGGCTAATGCTTTAGTCCTAGCAGAGGAACTGGCATTGAGCCGCATTAAGCTAGTACCATATTTTTAGGCAAATAATAGGCACATTATATGTTTTTTGCAAACTATTCGACCCCCTCGCACATCCCTCTCCTACATACATTCTGCACCTTGTATGTGTGTGCGCTTTATTTACGTGGGCGTGTTATATGCAAAAAAATATGGTAATGCCCTCATTCATTCACTACATCATTACTGAGAGAGGCAGACCCTGGAGACAAGAGAGCTAGAAGATAGACCTGGTCGCTGCCTCAACCATGCTTAGCATGGTCCTGGTTTGGAGGACGATCAGCTTGAAAAGCTTGCTGTTATGCGTGCTGACAACAGGAAAAGAGAATCAAATCCGAACTGAATTCTACTTTGCTGTTGTTACATGTTGGCTTTGTTTCCTTCATTTATATATTAAACAAAGACATGCATATTTAATTTCTGCTGTATCAGTCAGGGGCCTGGCAGGAAACAGAATCAAACTTAGATGACTCATGAGAAGTTAAGAAAAGACAAGGTACAAGGTGTGGGCAAAATTAAGGGTGTTAGTAAGGGATGTTGCAGTATCCCAATATTAGCAACAATAGGAAGCTGTCGGCACCCTTAGGCCTGAAGAGGCAGGGGAAGGAAATGGTGTTCCTGGAGTCCAATGAGAGCTGGAGGCATGGTGGGGCGCCCAACTTGTGGAGAGACCACTGGGGGCCAGGGAGATCACCTGGTGAGGGGGCATCACCTGGTTGGAGCTGTAGTTGTGGGAGGATACAGCTAAGGCAGAATTCCCAAGACAAAGCAAGGAGCGCACGGGAGGCAAAGTCCCAGCCTTTTCCTTCCCACCACCTCCAGTCTCCAGCAGGGCCCTACCACTGGCTGAACCCACAGGGAAGCCAGAACACGAAGGAACACTGTCACCTCAGTCTCCCTGGGGCACAAGGCAGGGTATGAATGAGTGCACTGTGGATCTGAGGGGTGGAGGGAGGTCAATGAAAATAAGCAGGAATTAGATGAGGGACTCCAAAAGGAAATAAGCCAAGGGACCTGGCTTCAAGAAGGCTTTCAATCACACCTGGCCGCTGAACACTGCTGGAAAGATGGAAGTGTTGAAGAAGAAAGGGGAAACTTAGGATTTAGCTAACTTATCTATGCTTTTTAGGTAGCCTAGTGGCATAGTACCTAAGGCATTTGACTGCTAACCAGCCACTCCACAGAAGGAAGACTGAGCAATCTACTTCCATAAAGATTTACTACTTTGGAAACCTATAGGACATCACTATAAATTGAATCGACTTGATTGCAATGAATTTACTTTTTTGTTGTTTGTTTTTTAGGTAGCCAGAGTATCTAACTTAGTATCCATATAAGAGGACTGTGATGACGGTGACGGAGGTGATAGTGGTGATGGTGGTGGCTTACCACCAGTCCTGTCTACTTTGATCAACTACAGAGATAACCACCAGCTGTCCCAGGCCTTTGTGCTGGAAATTCACAACCATAATCCGCGTGCATCTGGGCCTTAACAAGAGACCACGGAGGCTGAATAATGTTTGGAAGGAGACGAAATTATTGCATCAAGCAATATGATCTTCATCAATCGACAGCTGGTGATTCAGGAACTCTCAATCTTTTATTTTGTCTGAGGCTGAGCGGCGAAGTCTGGTGTTTAGCTGTATTTTGTATTGATTTTCAAAATGACAAAGGAAATTTCAAAAGCTGTCAAACAAACATGAGAAATTTATGAAATGAAGTTACGTTTCATTGCTATTTATGCTCGCCTCTTCATCTATGATGGATAATTCATTAGCGATTAGTCAGAAACTTTTGAAGCCGGCTTCAGAGTTTGTCATTTAGAGCGTTCATATCAATTTTCTTAAAACATTAGAAATAACATTCCTATAAATAAAGCAAAAGGCTAACCATGTAGGCAGAGAATGCAATGCAGAAAGGAAAACATAATTTGCAAACATATGCAATTATGAAAATAGAATAACAAAGTAGGCATGTTTCAAATTAAGTTTCTAAACGTACATTTCATTTAAGCTTAATAAAATATCACTTATATTGCAGTAATACCACTTAATTATTAAAATTCCTATCCAACCAGATTAATAACTGTGTAAAAGATGCTTGTCTAGGTTCTAAATTTCCCTTCCACTCGGCAGTCCCTCATTCTGAAGATGACCCTTCATTCCAGAATGAATTTCCTTCTGTCCCTCTAAGACCTGCTGTTAACTTGTTTTAACACTGTAAATTACTTCCACCAGAAGCTTGGAGACACAAAGCAAAATAGAGACGTCACTGATGCATCGTTTTAGGTTTATTGTGTATGTACTATATCTTCCTAAAGAGCTCTGGTGGCATAGTGCCTAAGGCACTTAACTGCTAACCAGAAGGCTGGCAGTTCAAACCCACCAACCACTCCTCGGAAGAAGGTTGGGCAATCTACTTCTGTGATGATACTGCCTCGGAAACCCAAGGAGGGGTCAATATGAGTCAGATACGACTCTGCGGCTGTGGGTTTGGTTTGGTTTATATCTTCCTAAGGGAGCTCTGGTGATGCAGTGCCTAAGGCATTTGACTGCTAACCAGAAGGCTGGCGGTTCAAACCCACCAGCCACTCCTCGGAAGGAAGATTGAACAATCTGCTTCCATAGTAATACCACCTCAGAAACCCAAGGAGAGGTTGTTATGAGTCAAATCGACTTGAAAACAGTGAGGGTTTTTTTTTTTTTTTTTTTTTAAACATCTTCCTAGGGGCTCTTGTGGCACAATGTGTAAGGTATTTGACTGCTAACCAGAAGGTCGGTGGTTCAAACCCATCAGCTGCTCCATGGGAGGAAGATGAAGCAATCTGCTTCTGTAAAGATTTACAGCCTTGGAAACCCAATGGGAGTCTCTGTGAGTAGGAGTTGACTCTGTAGTAGTGGGCTGGGTTTTGGTTTTGGTTTAGATTTTCCTAGGCTCAGGCAGATTTGAAAGAAGCATAACTCATGAAGAGCTAAGTGTTGAGAAAGGAAACCAGTCTTTCCATGGGTCTGGTACCTTCCCAGACACTTGACATAGGTCATCTGAATTACTCCTTCCAACAAGTTTATGAGGTAAGTATTGTTCCCCCAACCCCCGCCATTTTACAGATGAGAAAAGACAGGCAGTCACAGAGCCAGCAAGCAGGAGAGCCTAACGTGGACTCGTATCTTCTGCTTCACCGTTTTGGACTTTCTTCCCCTCCCACCCTAGGCATTTAACTGCTAACCAGAAGGCTGGAGGTTCAAACCCACCAGCCACTGCTCGGGAGGAAGATTGGGCAATCTATTTCTGTAGTGATACCGCCTTGGAAACCCAAGGAGGGGTGGCTATGAGTCAAAGCGTCGCGATGGCAGTGAGTTTGGTTTAGTTTGGCACCCTAGCCCACACTGCAAAGGCAAGTAGCAATAATTACCTACCAATTTCCAACATAGCTCTTCACATCAAATCCCATTCACTTATTATGGTCTGGCTTTTGTTGGCTCATTAGCAGCCTTCATGCCTGATAACAGCAATGGGACTGGTCTCCACCATGATATATTGTGTGAGTAAACCTAAACTGACTGTTTTATTCATCAGTAGCAGGCCATGGAAGTCCATTCACAGAGTAAAAGTTTGGCTGGGAACTAGATATCCAGACAGGATGTGTTGGGGAAATTTTTGTCTGTGTTAAAATATATTCTTGAAGTTTCTGCTGCCCTTTTGTGGTTTCTCTTCACTTGATGGTTATTGTAATCTTGGCCTCAGGACACCAAACAAGACCTCAGTTGCTCAGTGGGATTTAATTGAGGGGAAGACTGTTTTTACTCCATGGGATCCGTTGCCTCTTTCTTTTAATGGAGGCCTCCGGGCTTTGGACTCAGGGAGCCGCCTCAGTGATTAACTCAACCACCAAGCCATTTCTACCAAGTCAGGATGTTCATGCCAGGGGCTCAAGGGTCCAGGGCCTGGGAAGGACAAGTCCCTTACTTTGGTTCCATCAGAGTTCAGATCTCCAAAGGTCGTATGTGGTCATATTGGAGCAAAGGGTGGAGGAAGGTGGCCAGGTAGAGATAGTAATTCATACTCCGTGAACTTAGAGACAAGGAGACAAGCGCTTCAAGGATACTGGTCTACCTCCAAGACTATTTACTCCAGAAGT
This sequence comes from Orycteropus afer afer, assembly GCF_000298275.1. Classification (NCBI taxonomy): domain Eukaryota; kingdom Metazoa; phylum Chordata; class Mammalia; order Tubulidentata; family Orycteropodidae; genus Orycteropus; species Orycteropus afer. The sequence goes on from NW_006921593.1 coordinate 920,630, forward strand.
TAGGAGACATTGAAGGGACCTTGACCCAGAGACTCCAGGCCAGGTCAGAAGTGTGACCTGAGAATCCTATCTGTCTTAATGGACAAAGGTCACTCAGTGTGGACCATTAGCAGAACAAGAGGGCAGCTGTTAATTTCAACATAGTCCATGAAGGAATGTGTCACTTCCTGGCTGCTGATCATTGTTTGTGGGTGTGTTAGGAGGAGTGAGGACATACTAGAGTACCTGCTTCACGTGGGTGGTGATTTTTTTTTTAATTAATAGACTTAATTTTTTTAGAGCTATTTTAGATATACCAAAAAATTGAACAGATAGTAAAGTTTCCATGTGACCCCTCCCTGGCATCCAGTGTCTCCTGTTGTTAACATCTTGTATCGTTGTGGCACATTGTTTCAATTAATGAACCAATATTGACACATGATTATTAGCTGAAGTTCATAGTTAACATTAAGGTTCAGTCCTGGAAAAGTGCAATGCCATGGATACGTTCTTCAGGCATTTTCATCTTCCTGAAGTTAACCAAAAACGATTCTCCAAGAACAAGGAAGTAGGGACAAAGATCCCAGAGGGGCTACCAATATTACCTGGAACAAAATACTGTGACCCCCACGAAAAGACTTTTGTTGTTGTTGTTGTTATGTGCCGTCGAGTCAAACCCGACTCATAGCGACCCCTCCTTGGGTTTCCGAGGCAGTATCACTACAGAAGCAGGATTGCCCAACCTTCCTTCTGAGGAGTGGCTGGTGGGTTTGAACTGCCAGCGCTCTGGTTAGCAGGCAAGTGTCTTAACTACTATCCGAAAAGACTAGAGAGCAGAAAAGTGGACGACAGAGTCAGTGAATAGAGCAGGGGCCAAGAGTAAATATCTCCACTGACAACTGTGCCCAGGCCCTTTCTAATACTTTCTGTGTATTCATTCATTTCACTCTAACAAAGATCCTGTGAGGTCGCTAGGGTGATTATTATATCCTCTAGACCAGGAGGTATAGGCACAAAGTTTAAGAAATTTAAGCCAACGAACCAGAGAGTTCATTGTGCAAGTGATGGAGCTAAAAGTCGAATCCAGGTAGTCTGGCTCTTAACCCCTACCATTTGACAGGAGTTTGATACAACATTTTATTTCATTTTCATCATAGCCTGTGGGATGGGTTAGTTAGGGTTCTCATGTTATGTGGAAGGAAACAGACTCAGAGAGGGGAAGCAACTAGCTCAAAGTCACACAGCTTCAAAACTGTAGAGTTGGATTCGAACCCAGGTCTCTCCAGTCTGATGTCAACGCCTGTGGTCTTTTCTGATGGATGAGGATGACGCTGTCTGTGTGAGAGACTGAGAGTGGGTGAGGGCTTAGCTCTATTCTTCCTCCGCGGCTGTGATCATTCCAGGGAAGGGGGAGGGAGGAGTTTCAGAGAAGCAGCGACAGGAAATTTGGTCTATTGTTTGAAACATGAGGTGCAAACAAGTCCTCGCTTTGAAGCGTCAAACAACAAATTCCGCAGGGAATGGAAAGGCGAGAAGCTACATGATTCGTGAACTGGTGTCAAGTGTGCGTGGATGGCACGGGGGAAGAGGCGGTCCTGGAGAAACTGGGGCAGAAATTGTTTGAAGAGTCCTTACATGTCTTAAATAGATCAAGCTCCAGGGGGCCCTGAGAGTCCTTTCGGTTTTTCTAAGGGAGTCAGTCTTTGAAAGAAAAAAAATAACATTCAAAGGTGGGGGTCGGAAGCAACCAGCAACAGTGAAACACAGAGGAGTTTCAGAAGAAAACAAAACTCAACCCCAAGCCCCACCACCCGGTCTGACTTGGTCGGTGATAAAATGCTATCGGATAAAACCGGAGCTTGTGTAAACTAATCCTACCTCCTACTCACATGTAAGTATTAAATTTAGGAATGAGAGAGGCTGAGAGACCAGGTTACCACGAGGCAAACTTGGAATTACTTGAAATTGCTTTATTAAACTGCAGTCTTAACTCTAATAGCATATCCACAACCCCACCCTCCCAGCCATACATGAAGCCAGAATGGGATTGTTAATCAGATACTTCCCCAGACAGTCCATTAAACTAGACTCCCCTACAGTGAAGAAGCAAGAACCGTGGGCAATTAGCCAGTCGTTCCCAATGATGAGTAGGAAAACACACCCCTTTCCAACTACTTAGATTGCCAAACACTCCCTCTCCCTATACTTAAGGGGGCCTTCTGACTCTCCCCATTGTGTCTCATTTGCGATCAATGTCTCGTCCAAGGCTGAGGTCAGGTTATCAATCTTTATTATAGATGCCCTGGCCCAGGGTGTCTGGAGCCTCAACTGCTGCAGAGAGATGTCTGGAGACAAGACCTCCACAGGGAAAGTGTGCTGGCCAGTGGACTGTTGTAAGGTAAGATGAGGCGCTGCCCCTGGGTGGGCAACACCCAGCACTTCCGGCAGAGGTGGAAGGGAGGTTCCCACGTAGGCACTGAAAGGTGGAGACCCAGGTGTGATGGAGCAGCAGTGCGTAGGCATAACGTGGTACAAAGAGGCCAGACCTTGGCTACCCAGTGACTCAGTCCCATTACTGAGGTCCCTTTACATCTCTGAGCCTCAGTTTCCTTATTTGTAAAAGAGGCATAATGATGCTGATCTTGCAAACCTGCTCTAAGATTAGCTTATAGTACACACATGGTAAGCACTCCAAAAATCCCAAAATCCCACTGCTGTCGAATTGGTTCTGACTCACAGCAACCGTATAGGACAGAGTAGAATTCCTCTCTAGGGTTTCTAAGGCTGTCAATCTTTACAGAAGCAGGCTGCCACATCTTCCTCCCGTAGAGTGGCTGGTGGGGTTCAAACCACAGAGCTTTTGGGTAGCAGCCTAGCGCTTCCTTCACTGTGCCACCAGGGCTCCTGTGGTAGGCACTCGGAGGACTGCTGTCATTAGGTGGTTTTTACAGACGAAGATAACTCTTCTCTGCATGTGACTCTCCATCTGGCCTTTCTACCCTCAGGAGACGAGTAGCTAATTGTGATGTTCTGCTTGGCTCTGTTTCCGCTCCTCTGCCAAAGGTTCCCATAAATACATTTTATTTGGGGGAAGCCTGACCTCAGATGTCTCCAAAGGGGCAAGAAGTCTAAGAAAAGTGTGTGGCTGAGTCAGAACGGGGCTGGGACCCTGGACCCTGGTGATTCAAGAGTGACCGGCCTGTGTGGGGTTGGGCTTTGTGGGGCTTTCATTTCTACCAAATAACATTGTCTTGTGTGCATTAGATGAGTTATAGGATCTAACCAACCATATGTTTCCAGGGTCTTCCAAGCAGATTTTAAGTTCTTCCCAGGGCAGGAACTACCACACGTCATGCTGTTTATGTACCTCCCCCCACCTTCTCACCTGTCCTGAGCACATGAGCATGCATGTCCACATGTATACATGTGGCATGAAGAATGTATGTCAAGGAAGTGAAAGGCATTTAGTAGCCACCAATGATGTCGCAGGATGAGATGGCTATGAGAGGGATCCTCTATTTCCCTGGAGTTTCTGCTCATAGTGCTGAGCCCTCCAATGAGGACAGAGAACTCCCCCACGCTCTGGACTTGGCACACAGTCCACAAACTCATTGCCATCGAGTTGATTCCGACTCACAGTGACCCCCTTTGGGTTTCCGAGGAGGTAAATCTTGACAGAAGTAGATTGCCCAGTCTTCCTTCCGCGGAGTGGCTGGTGGGATTAGAACCACCAGCCTGGTTAGCAGTCAGATGCCTCAGGCACTGCACCACCAGAGCTCCTTCTGGCACACAGTAGGCCCTCAACAAAGAAGTATTGGTGGAATAAATAAACAAAGGCATCAGTTGTCTTGGAAAGGCATTTGGGAGTGTGCAGCTGAGATCATGTCATTAAAAGGTGGTCAGAAAATTCAGCAGAGGGTTGGGAGAAATCCAATCTCTGTCAAACTTTTTGGTGCTCTGGGTTTCAGTCAGCTGGTCTGTGAAATGGCACTAAAATACCAGCACAGATGCAGGGAGTTCAACTATATGGGTGCAGGGTGGTCCGGGAGATTAAATAGCAACAGCTAACTTTGGTGCTTAGGGTGTGCAAGGAGCCCTGGTGGCAGAGTGGTTAAGTGCTCAGCTGCTGACAGAAAGGCTAGCAGTTTGAATGCACGGGCCTGTTCTGCGGAAGAAAGATGTGGCACTGTCAGGTGTTTTTTGCTTGCTTGGTTGGTTTGGTTTTTTGCTGTGTGCAGGTAGCATGCTGGACACGTCATGTGCATTTCCTCATTCAATCCTCACAGCACAGAGTGAGTTCACACTTGTGGAAATGGACACTCAGGGGGGTTAGCAGATTTGCTCAAGGTCAAATAGTTCTTCACCAGAACCTGTACCCAAATCTGGCTCAGGGATGTGTGCTGCGACAGCAAACTGCCTCTGCTTAGCTCTGTTGTGTTTTGTTGACTAGATAGCTAGGACAACCCACAATTCTTTTTGACACCAAAACCAAAAACCAAACCCACTGCTAGTGAATCGATTCTGATTCACAGTGACCCTGTTGGACAGAGCAGAACTGTCCCATAGGGTTTCCAAGGCTATATAAATCTTTACAGTAACAAACCGGTTCATCTTTCTCCTGCAGAGCAGCTGGTGGGTTCAAACTGCCAATCTTTGGTTTGCAGCCAAGTGCTTTAACCACAGCACCACCAGAGCTCCCTTTCTGACACAATGAGTTGGAAAAGCACCCCCCCCATGCAAACAAGCCATCTGCAAGAACTGCATATGGTTAGCAGTGCTGTGATGTGTACCCCTAAATGCCGGCCTCCCACTTGCCTCTTCAGAGATGTCACCAGCATCTTCCCATCTAGCCATCTTTGAAATGCCAGGCTGCTCTCCACCTCCAGGCTCCGGGGTGGATGGCTGCTCACTATTGCCCCATCCTCCTTGTATGGGCTCAGTCTGCGCCACTTGGGTTTTTCCTGACCCCAGATAGCCTCCTCCTTTCTTTCCAACCCTTGAATCCTCTTCTATCCAAGACTCCATCATTTCTAAAATCTTTCACTCATCTAAGCTGAGAATTAATCTTGCTCGTGGCACACACTACTAGCCTTTCATCAGTTCTCTTCTCAAATATTGTTTGTATTGTTCTTCAGGTTGAATCTTTTTTTTTTTTTTCTTTTTCTTTCACACATTCATGCCCTAGTCCCACTCCTAAACCAAATTGTAAGCTGCTAAGGTCAGGGACCTTGTCCACATCTTTGTGGTTTCTTTATAATGTCTGGCACAGTACTTTGCCCAACAGATGTTTTGCCATTGGACAATGGACTTCACAACATTCTTGATGGCATCCTTATCTGTCCCATATTTGTATGGGACATTTTTTTAAGAGCAAGAAGATCCTGCATAGATACCGCTTGGCATTGTATCTGTTCTGCTTCCCTCCCCTTGAAATTAATGGCTTCAGTTTCTCTCAAATGCTTTTGTATTTTATATTCGCTTCAATTAGCATTAATAGAAGAACACTTTGCATCTTTATAGGATCTTTCTTTGAAGGGCTCAAAAGTATTTTACAAGAAAATATTAATTGTTCCCACTTTACAGGGAGGAAACCTGAGGCAAAGTCGAACAAGAACTCAATGGCAAAGCTAGGACATGATTTCCCCTCTCTGTTTTCAATATGTTGTGGGTTATAATCACTAGACCACGCTACTCCTTCGGTGGAGTCAAATTACTGTTCAAGGAAATGACATGTCAGACTTTATCAGCATCATTTAAAATAATATTTGCTATTTCCCTGCACTATATATTTTCATGTAGAAATATGTAACATATGAACTGTTAAAATAAGATCAACCCAAAAGTCATGCATAAATTCATCATCCACACATCCACTATTAGCATTTTTAGTATTTCTTTCAACAGGCTATAAGCATATAAAAAAATAAAAAACCGTATTCACTGCCATCGAGTTGATTCCGACTCATAGTGACTCGTGTTGGGTTTCCAAGGCTGTCAATCTTGATGGGAGTAGATCACCCCATCTTCCTTCCTTGTATCGTCTGGTGGGTTTGAACCACCGACTTTCTGGTTAGCAGCCTAATGCCTTATCCATTATGCTACCAGAGCTCCATAAGCAGATAGACTATGCTATTCTTTGTAACTGAGTTCATACTTTATCTTGCTTTTTCTCTTATTATATAATAAACATTTTCCACATCACAATATATTTTACAAAATTTTTTTAACTTTGTATTGTGATTTGTGTAAGAGTTTATAGAGCAAATTTGTTTTCCATTCAACAATTCGTGCTTTTTTTTTTTTTATGACATAGATCGCAATCCCCATAATATAACAGCACTTGTCCCACTTCCTCCCTGAGTTCACCCATCTGTTATCCTTTTTTCCTACTCCTTCCTGCCTGCTGAGTTCTCTCTCTGGGCAAATGGTGCCCTCTCAATCTTGTATGGGTGTTTGTCTTAATGAGTGCAAACCTCTCTGATATTATTCTTCACCCCATAGGCCTGTCAATTATTAAAAGTCTATTATTAAAAGTTCAGCCACTGGGGTGAGTTCAGTTCCAGGCTTGAAGGATGGCTAAGAGCTGTAGTCTTGGGGGTTCTACCAGTCCCTATCAGACCAGTAAACCTGGTCTTTTTTTTTTTTTTTTTTCTTTTTGATTTTGAGTTTTGTTCCTCATTTTTCCCCTCACTCTGTCTAAAACCTTTTATTGTGATCCCTTTCAGAGTGGTCGGCAGTGGTAGCCAGGCATCATCTAATTCTTCTGGGTTCAGGGTAGTGGAAGTTGAGGTTAACATGGTCCATTAGTCCTTTGGACTAATTGTTTCCGTGTTTGTTTTGATTTTCTTCACTCTTTTTCGCTCAGGATAGGGAGTGACCAATAGTTGCATCTTCGAGGGCCGCTTACAACATTTTAAGGTGCCAGTCACTACTTACCAGAATAGGATGTAGAACATTGTCTTTGTGGACTATGTTATGTCAATTGACCTTGGTGTTTCCCAAGACTGTGGTCCTGAGCCCCCAGGCCCAGCAACTCATTCCTTCGAAGGCTTTGGTTATAGCTAATAAGTTTTCATAACTGTGGCCCTCTATGCTGTACTATATTCATGGACATATGTGCTGTTGTTGTTGTAGTTATGTGCCATCGAGTCGGACCCGACTCATAACGACCCCTCCTTGGGTTTCCAAGGCGGTATCACTACAGAAGTAGATTGCCCAACCTTCCTTCCGAGGAGTGGCAGCATATGTCAATACATAGGTAGAAATATCCTCTGTTAAACCCATATATATATATATATATATATATATATTTGTGGGTGTGGTCCCATTTACCTTTCTATACCTGCTCAGCGTGCGTGTCTATGTGTCCACTCATAGATGATTGTCATTGAGGGATCGTATATGCAATAGTATTGACCTTTATTGCCTTGAAGTCTTGTGTTCCTCCCAGTGTCTTCCTTCACCTGCTTTGATCAGTTTGTGCTGACCTTCCCCTTATTGTATCTTGCCTTCCCTGTTACCCAAGTTAATATGTGTCTACCCTCCAGTTAGTGATTCACTCTCCTTTCCCCTACCACCCCTGGTAACCTTCAAAGAATGTTTCCTTCTGTGTGCAAACCTTTTCTTGACTTTTTATAGTAGTCGTCTCCTATGATATTTGTCCTTTTGTGATTAATTTCACTCAGTATAATTTCTCCTGTCCTCCAGGTTCATCATTGTTAAGAGGTATTTCACAGATTCACCACTACTCTTTAATGTTGCATAGTATTCCATTGTGTGTATGCACCATTGTTTATTCATTCATCTGTTGATGAGTCTTTAGGTTGTTACTAAACATAATTTTAACAGCTATGTAATATTCCATTGTTTATTTAATGATTCTGTCCTTGGACATATAGGTGGTTTAATTTTGTTGTTTCTTTGGTTTGTTTGTTTTGTTTCCAGGAATATTTCTGTGATGCAAGTATTTGTATTTTGTTCTCTTATTTCATATTTATGTTTCTCAGATTATAAAAGTGTGTGAATAATAAGAAAAAAATAGTTGTTAAATTAGAGATCCATTTGCCCAACTTTGAGCCCACTTCTCTCTCACACAGAATGTCAAATGTTGACATTGTATGAAATTGCACTCTGGTTAAAGCTAGCTACTTAAATCTCCATAGATATTATGATACAGACTCGAAAACTGACACCAGATCAAATATTTAATGTGAACAGAGCTTGAGGGAATGAAAAAAGTTTTCTATTCCCGGCTAGAAATATCAGCATTCTCCACTGGAACAAGCTTTCAAAATACTGCAAACCACACTTACCCAGGAAAAAAAATAATATATAATCTGACAGTACTTATGACAAAAGAAAATCTAATTACATTTCATGAAACAAATCTTCATTCAGCTCTAACCGTACAACTGCAGAGATGTGTCATGAAAGATCTTGTGCAGGAACAAAACAATTCTTTGCTTCGTCTTATGGATACAATTTAAAAAGAAAGAAGAAAAAACAGGTCCATGTCCTCTATGGCCTGGCATGAGGGACCTAGCCGTATGTTTCAAATGTTGAATGGCAAACTGATATAATGACAGAAATATTAATAATGAAAGCTCAATAAAAATAGAATGCACATGGCTCATACCTCCCAGGAGGAAAAAAAAAAAAAAAGGAATTAATGTAAGGTCTTAGCATAGAACTTGAACTTTACATTAAGCAAGATAATAATAATATTTATATAGTGCTTTAGCGATTTCAAGCCCTTTCAAGCTACTGACTATGTATAACATTAATTTCTAGCAATTCAGCAATGACATCAGTGAGAGTTATAGAGGATGACACTTATTTTCATAGTGTACAGGGAATATGTAATATGACATTTACATGGCATCTTAGGACCGGGAGGAGGTAAAAAGAGAAAAATGAGATGCGATATTCTGGCAAACTCTAAATGTCAAGAAAATTTATAATAGAATATATAAGTTTAAACAGAGACTGAGGCTGAGGCTGAGTAGCTATAACAGGTAGAGTTTGGGAACTTGTGTGGGCTGAAGCAGCCCCGGGTGCCCTCTTTGTGGTTTGGTATTCCTAGAGTAGTGAGCAGTTGAGTCAATTAAACTCGATGTATTTTCAACGTATAAGCCTCCATCTGAGAAAGCAAGCTGCACACTTTCTTGTTTAAGACAAGTGGAGGAGAACAAAAAGTAATCATTAGAGGTGTGGAAAGATACCTGGAGTGGGTGGGATCAACATGTGCTATCCAGAAGTGGAAGGCTGAGTTAAAGGAGGGCCAGACAAAATTAAGTCTTTGAAGATTCCAGGCAGGGTCTTGGAGACTGAGAGATGCTGTCACCAGAGAAAGCCTGGCAGGGTGGTGGATAAGAGAGTCTACTGTTTAGAAATCATTATAGTTTGCTCTTACAAGTTTGGCAGGTTCTTGGTACAATTATATAACTACACATACATTTGGCGTATAGACATGGATTATGTACTATGCATGTAATTACATGTAGCAAAATGTGTACTTTTATTTGGTGGGTATTTACACAGTACAGTGAATAGTGTACTTAGAAATAATTAACATAAAGTATTATTTAAAATAGAAAACAATTAAAAGCAGTTTGGTTTTTCTTGAGTTTAAAAAAAAAAAAATCTGGAGTCTTCCTTTTATTTCTCCCGGTAGTCTATGCCAAATTGTTCTGGAAGGACTCACCACAGACGGAAAGAAGAGAATTTCCCTCTGTTCAAAATCGTTTGATTTCAGAAAAAGGCCTTTTAAAATTTGAAGTGTCTCAAAAACTTCTCACTGTCCTCTTACAACCAAACCAAACTCACTGCCATTGAGTCGATTCCAACTCATACTGACCTCCTTTGGGTTTCCAAGGCAGTAAATCTTTATGGAAGTAGATTGTCCAGTCTTCCTTCCGCAAAGTGGCTGGTAGGTTTTACTGTCAACCTTCTGGTTAGCAATCAAATGCCTTAGGCACTACACTACCAAAGTCCTTGTCTGGTCTCTAGATATTCCTAAATTTAAAACCTGTACAAAGTCAGTCACCTTGAATGGATACCCTGGTATAATTTTGAACTTAAATATTTGTAAAATCAAGATTACCCATATGTCTTGTTAGGAGCGTGCTTGTTTTACCATGCATGGTTCCAAAATATGCCTATTTGTGAATAAATTATGATGTAAACATTTAGCATTATGTATTGACTCCAGTTATCTGAAAACTTTCTTGTTGAGAACTACTCAAAACCTCTTCTAACTTGGGTGCAAAATTATTCAGAAAATGAATTAAAGTTTTAGAATAAATCTCTTGATTTTTCTTTTTAAGCACATCACATTAGACAGAAGATTTCCAACTTTTTTCATTATTCTTGGAGTTGGGTAAAGATTCTAGATTATTCTCCAACTTTTTCTGGAGATAAAATTTCTGGGTAAAACTTAAATTTATGAGTTCACAATAAATGAGATATCAAAACATGAAACCTCTTTGGTGAGGGATGGAGTATAGCTTTTGGAATGGGGTAGAGTGCAAGACGTTTTTCAGTTTCAAATACATTCTTGATTGTTAATTCTTACAAGGGATTAGAATGTTAAATGCATCAGAAAAATTACTAAATTTGAATCTTTAGAAAACAATAGAATGCATTTTCATTTTGAGGGGCTACCAAAGGAGGACCAATTTAGTAATAATCAAGCCATATAATGTTTCGTTGAATTTGTCGATTTACACCTTAATGGATTTAATAAACTCCTTGTAGATGCTGAAGGAGTGGCACTCATGCTGGGAGGGTTTGGGAGGTGAACTCCTGAAAGTGCCTTTCAATTTTCTGTAGGTTGTTAGTTACTATCCTTACATCTCCCATATAGCCACTGATTTTTTTTTTTTTAAAGGCAAAATAAAACAGACCGGAAACAGAATTTAGGGATTCTTGGTTCATATATCAGTTATTTAGTTACCTTATCTGGTGCTAAGTTGTACTTCATTGAAATACATCCTTTTGGTCAGTCCCCTCATCTGATTTCTGGGGTTGAACTTTTTTCCCTCCTAAAGGGAGACTCTGACCAACAAAAGTGTGCTTCCCTTGAAATAATATCGATGACAAATAAAAGTAATTCTTTGGGACTGGACTATTATCTTACTAAGCTGCCCTCTTGCACACGGTGCTCTGCTAATCAAGGTCCTCAAACCTTTTATTTTCTAAATATTTTATACAATACAGAGCTTTGTAGATCCACTGTATTTGGATGTCAGTGAGTCCTGCTGAGGTTTTATGATGGTGAGGCTGAAAGTCATTCTGAAGAAAAAGAGAAAATAGTAGGTAGGTAAACCACTGCTATCAAGTCAGTTCTGACTCATAATGATCCAGGTTTCTAAGGCTGGAAATCTTTACGTCTTCTTCTTGTGGAGCAGCTGGTGGGTTTGAACCTCCGACTGTCTGGTTAGCAGCCAAATGCCTTAACCACCACACCACTGTTGTTGTTGTTATGTGCCCTTGAGTTGGACCCGAGTCATAGCGACCCCACCTTGGGTTTCCGAGGCAGTATCACTACGGACCACTCCTCGGAAGGAAGGTTGGGCAATCCTACTTCCGTAGTGATACTGCCTCGAAAACCCAAGGAGGGGTCGCTATGAGTCGGGGCCGACTCGATGGCACATAACAACAACAACAACAACATCACTACGGAAGTAGATTGCCCAGCCTTCCTTCCGAGGAGTGGCTGGTGGGTTTGAACCGCTAGCCTTCTGGTTAGCAGTCAAGTGCTTTAGGCACTATGCTACCAGAGCTCCCACCACACCACTAGAGTTCCTTTATATATGTACATACATACATACATATATATGTATATGTGTATATGTATATATACATGCATATATATGTATATGTATATATATACACACTTACATATGTGCATACATATGTATTTATATATATGTAAATTTGTTCACATTCTATGTCTATACTCATTCAGAAAAAAATAAAATATACTTTAAAATATTTTTTAGGTCCCTGATGATTATTTTGCTCAGCTAAGATAGTTTATGATCAGTAGTTTATCTTGAATGCCTTTCCTTCTAAAACGGTAACATTCCCTTTTTAAATGGCGCTGGCAAAGTTACTGTAAACTCCCCCCGCCCCCAGGCCAACAAGCCTTGTATAACCCAAAACTTTGATAGACGAAATCTAAATTTTATTTAAAGAGAGCTTAGGACTCTGGGCCATGAGCCATTCAACGTAGCGTTTCTCTACTAAGTCTGGTTAGCATGCAAATAATATAAATACAACCAGAAATGTAACAAGGGTATTTAATGCTCATCAAATTTATTTTAAAAATATTGCCGTGGATTCAGAACTCTGAATTCCAACCAGATGTATTTCTGGAGCATTACACAGGTCATATATATTTCACTTTTTTGGTTCAAACCCAGGGGATTGACACGATAATTAGATTGAGAACATCTGCACCAAATCCAAACCATTTCCCCGATCTGTTCCTGAGCCTTCCCCTCGGGAGGGTTTTTTTTTTTTTTTTTTCCTTTTTAAAGCTCTGCACATTTTGTTTGGCTGGCCACCTTTACGGCAATTCTGAGGCCTCGCCTGCTCGCCACCGCACACATAGGAGAGAGGGCAGACGGACCTCCAAGCGTGGGCTGGGGGAGGAATCCTTAGAACAGGCTTTTCCTGGAGATACGAATCGCCGGAGCTGGCAATGCCGTTTCCCGCCCGGAGCCAGGCTCTGGGACAGGGCGTGGCCAGGCGCGGGACTCGGAGAGCGCTGGTGGGCACGTGCGCGGGGACCGGTGGGCCGGAGTGTCGGGGCGCCGCTGCCCTCTACCGGGCGGCGCCGTCGGAGCTGTAGCGCGGCCGCCCGCCGACTGAGCGCTCCTACTCCAGCGCCGCACAGCAAGGCGGCGCAGGGCGGCCTGAGGTCGGGAGTGCCCTGCCTGGCGCGACGTCCCAGCGTCTGGGGCCGGGACTCCAGACACGCCCCCTCCTCCCCATGCCCTACCCACTTGAAGCCCCTCGAGGGAGTCTAGGCTGCTGCAAGGACGCAGAGCGAAACTCCCTTCCAAGATCAGGAGCTGCATGAAACTGAGGCTCCGGTCAGAAGTGTGAGACCTGGGGACACGCGTGATCTCTAATCCTGGGTACTTTCGTTTCGACTTCCTTCATTCAAAATTGACGAATTGACTCCACTGGTCAGTGACAAACACTCAAACCCAGTTGAAAAGCAATTATTTCCCACTTACACATTTTTTTTTTTTTTTTTTTGTATCCCACATAGGTTTATTTACATACATTTTCAAGGTTAAGGAATATGGGGATTTGTTTTAACTATTGCACGTTAAATGAAGTGCGGGTGAGTACAGGACATTATCCTACCGGAAACGCAAACACAAGTCTGTAGAGTCAATTAAAGAAGATAATAGAACATACTTTTGCCAGGTTTCCGTGAAGAAACAAAAAGATAACTTTTTTTTGTTTTGTTTTAAATTATAGCATTTCTGTGAACTTGGGACCTTGCTGTTTTAAATAACTTCCTATGTTTCTACACCCAGAGGAGTAAAAATCGAGGGGTTTGAACCACAGGAAGTTTCCGGGCCGTTCCGCTGAAGCGATGTGGGGGCAAAAATGTGCTCCGATAAGCTGGGTCAGTTCGTGGACTTGGGTCACCCGGACCCCTACGGGATCGCCGTGGCGTGGCATTTCGGTGCTGTGCGGGGACTCCGTGGCCCCGGCGTGGGACACTGACATGTGCAGCTACTTGGGGGTCAGGGTTGATTCCTCGCAACTGCACACGCTCCCCCACCCCCAACATGCAACGCAGTTCAGGGGTGCTCGGTGTCTGAGTCCCCGTTGCTGGGGCGCAGAGGGCGCGGTGTGTGACTTGCCGACGGCCAACGCACCCGGCACACTAGCTGCTGCCTTTAGGCCTGGGCCGTGAGGGGTCTGGGCTCAGGCAGGTGGTTGCGGCAGCTTCGCGCGCTTGGCGTCCTGCAGGAGGGAGAGCGAAACCCGGCGCGGCGCCCGCACGGACGCGCTCACAGTCCCCGCCGACACCTCGCAGCAGGGACCCTGAAGGGTCTGTGCTCCGCGGCCGCCTGAGACACCCCATTCCCCCGGAAACCAGCCCCAGGTGAGCAGGGCCTGGGGCCTCCCGCGGTCTCGGGGCTCCCCTCTCGCTGCCCTCCAGCGCCCCCTCGAGGCCGGGCCGGGCCGCCGCAGGCAGGGGCTGGGGGCCGAGGAGGCGCGGGGGTCGTGCGGAGGTCGCCCGCCCCTCGCCCGCCGGGGGCAGGGGGCAAGTGTCGTGTGCGCGAGGCCCGGCCAGCGGCCGCTGCGCCCTCGGGCTCCGACTCCGGCTCCGGCTCGGCTCGCCATGGCTGCGGCGGCGCTGTGAGGAGGAGTCCGCGCTCCTCCGTGGCGGCGGCGGCGGCCGGCTCCAGGCCGGGTTTTGGCGCCGCCCGCCTGCTGCCTCCTGGCGGCTCCTGAACTCCAGCCCCCTCTCTATCAGCCTCTCACTCCGTCTCAATATGTCTCAAGATGGCGGCCAATGTGGGATCGATGTTTCAATATTGGAAGCGCTTTGATTTACAGCAGCTGCAGGTCAGGCTTCTCCTCTCTCGGCCTCTCGCCCGGGGGTGGGGGCTGCGGGCGGTCGCGGCCTCCCCCGAGGCCCCGGGGCTGCCTCGCCGCCGGGGGGCCGCGGCGGAGGGGAGGAGGGGGGTGCCGGGGAAAGCGGGGCCGACTCGGGGACAAGTCCCTCTCACTCCCCGGCCCCCATTGATAACTCGCTTGATCAGAAATTGATCCTCTTTGTTCAATTCATCGATCAGCCCAAGATGGCGCCGGGAGCCGCCGCCGCCACCGC
>NW_006921593.1:936012-981229 GCF_000298275.1 Orycteropus afer afer
GGGATTTCGGCGCGGACCCTAGGGTTTGTTTACGTCCCGAGGAGCGCCCTGGGGGCACCCGCACACCCCAGTGCCGCCCGGCTCTTTTGTGTGCTGGCAAGAGTGGCGCAGATCTGCTCCCAAGCGGCCAGAGATCCCCCTGGGGGGCGTTTTGGGGAAATTTGCGAGGGCCGGCGGGGTGCCCCGTGCGCGGTGCCCAAGGGTCTGGGCGCCCGGGACCGCTTGGCCGGCGCCGGTGCGAGAGCAGAGCTGCAACTTTCCCCGAGCGCAGGCCCCGCGCGTCTTCCCGGCGCGCCGTCTGCTCGGGCGAGGGACACTTCCTCTTCGCCGCTGTCGGAGGAGCCCTGGCCCCGCACTCGGGGGCTCTCGGGGCCCCCGATGACCCGTCGCCCGCTCGATTCGGACCCTCTCCTTGGAGACTCTGCCGTCTAAGCAGGGTCGGCGTGCCAAATGGAGCGCACTGAGGCTCAGCAACGAAATGCCTTCTCGGGCCGGGATCTTGGAAGCAAACCTCCGGGGACTGCGCTGGACTGGGGCGTGCTGGGCCGTAGTCTGCTCCCCGAGCCCCGGACGCCGCGGGGGGAACGTGCCGGCGCTCTCCACCCGGCATCCGAGTCGCCGCCTCTCCCCGGGGGCGCTTTTCTGCTCGACGTCCCCCACCTAGAAGAGAGGTGCGCCCTCGGGGTCTGCCCCGCGCGTGCCAGCTCCGCGCTCGCGGCTCCTAGACAGCCTCGGGACTCTGCCAGGTGGATGTTGTGCGTAGCCGGAGCCAAGTTGAAGGTGAGCGGCTTGTGGGCCAGCGGCGCCTTTGAACGCTGGGGCCGGGGATGCAGCTTAGAAAGGTCCAGGGACCCTCTCCGGGGGTCCCTCAGCGCCCCTGCTAACAGCTACTGCTGCCAGCTCTAAGGTGGGCGTGAAGGTAGACTTGGCTGAACTTTCCTAACCGGGAAGACTGGCGACTGTGACCTATGATACCTTTAGGAGTAAAACAAATGAACTCCAGATGGGGGCTTACATGAAATGAAGTGGATTGGATTAAAACCTACATAAATGGAGTCTGACAACTTTAATTGTATATGCTTGTTTTCTGCCCTTGCCTACGTAAAAACGATAAAGCGGACTCAGAGTCGTGCTGAAATTGACTCAGAATTCTTGCTTATAGAAAGAAGACTATGTGAAATATTTCCGATAAGATTAAACTTAAAGGAGTTTGAGTATATATTGACTAAAACAGATTACTCCAAAGTGTCTATTGTGTAAATTAGATTCCTGAGTGTAATGAACACAGCCGAATGGCATTTTTGATAAATTGGTCTACCCTGTTTTAGTAAAAATAGCTCCCTTTTACCATAATTTAATTTCTGTGCTTACTGTAAAACCCGTTGTGGAGTTTTAAGAGACAAACCTTAATTTTTTCTTACTAAATGTGACATCTTAGCTTAATTGTCAGTGAAGTTTCTTTTTCAAGCATCCTGGTCAAACTGCCTGGGAAGTAGATTTGGTGTCTAAATAGCGGCTAGATTTTGTGAATGCTATGGCCCCCATTCCTCTCCCTCAGTGATTAGCCACATCTTCTGGGATCTTGGGGACAGTCATCTGTGTGACTCTAAGACCAGAGAGAAAGTTCCCCTGTTGGTGTGCTGGAGTGAACTTTACTATATTGATCTTACAAAATAATAATAAAAATAACCCTTTATCTGAGTATCATTCTGTCTCTTGGGCATCCAGTGCCTTTTGGTGGTAGATAATCATTTGGCCTTAGATGATTTCCTGTTGCCTCTTTGCCACATGTTTGAAACCTTCACTGAGTGTGGAATGCAAAGTGGAAGTATAAGCCTAAACTAGTTCTTTCTGTGGGCGCTGCAGAGGCCTTATGAGTTACCTGGTTTAGTGTCTTCCCACTGATGATGGTAAGTGAGCGCAGGAGACTGCAGTTAGAGAATCCATTCGTTGGAAACTAACCTTATCTTTCCTGAGCCCCTTACACTGTGATTGGGTTGCCTGCAGAGCCCAAGTGTGGGTTGTGTGGCCTTGCTGGGTCTTGGCTCCTTGCAAGCCCAGGTTAGAGAGCTCAGTGGATCCCTTGGTGGTGGTGGTGAGAGTGGTGGGGGGAGGCTGCCATCTGCACCTCCCTGTGGACGAAGGGAGCCTGGACTGCGTCCTTGCCCTGCTGCTTGGTTTGTCTTGAAGGCTGCCGGGGGACATGGAGTGAGTGCCCAGGGAGAGAGTTTCTGAAGATTGAACCTTATTTCGTTTCCTTTTTAGTCCCAAAGCTTGTGGCATGAAGTTTCAGTGCTTTGGCATTGCTAAGACTAGTTGGACAACTTTTTATCCTATCTCAGACTTGTAAAAGCCAGGTTGTTTGTGTATTTAATTTTTAAATAAGAAAAAAACCCATTGTACACATACGCCTTTTAAATACATGTATGTGTTTGAAAAGAGGACACATTGTGGAACAAGCTCACGTGACTCTGCATGTTAATGCCACCTTGAACTTTCTGGGTTGGGGCCTGCTCTTGACTGCCTTTCCCTTTTGGGTGTTATTCCTCCCCGGGGACCAGGGCTCCCCTTTGGGTGATTAGGAGTCTCTTCAAAACTAAACTTACAAGGTTTCCTTCTTTTGCAAAATAAGACAACAAATTCCGTTTTGCTGAAAGCTTACTTTATGGGTGCTTTTCTTTTGTTTTCCCTGTTCTGGAAGCGTGTGTGTATGTGTGTGTGTGTGTGTGTGTTGCCTGCCTTCCAGGACTGTTCCCCATAAGAATGACATGATTTTAATTAAAGTGTGTATCCAAGCTAGTATCCTTTATTCAATAATGTGTAAATATGGGGCTTCTATAGCACTGCTGTTTTATTAGTTTTTTTTTTCCTTCTTCCTTCTTTTAATATTGCTGTGTCTTTGAGATTGGGTATGTAAAGGGTCATTATCAGTCGATTGAAGTTTTTTCCTGTGTAAAAACTGCATAGTTTTTTTTTTCCTTATGAAGTTCAAGTCAGTAAAGGGATGGAGTTACCTGACAACTCCTGATACACTTGGGTCCACAGAGCCCCTTCTCCCACGTCCTCACCTTCATGTCACTCATGTGGGTGGTTAGCTGGGTGAGGAAGTTGGAAAGGAAGGGACAAACTGCCAGTCTCCTCAGGACAAACAGCCCTGCACCCACTGGGCTAACCTTAAAAGTGCTGTCTGGTGAGCTGATGGCAGGACCTTCAATGGCGGCTGAAACGGCCCTGTGCTCTGCTACTGTACAGTTAAAGCAAACCTGCCAGGGTTGGTGCTAGAGCTTCGGGGAAGCATGTTTGTGTTCTTGTGATCCCCCTCCGGGCCTACCTGTAGCAGCTAACGATCAAAACCGTTCCTGGTGAGAGACTACCAGGCAAGAAGTAGAGAAACCTCTATTTGTGTCAGCTCATTTATGAAGCCCAAGGAACATCCTGGTGAAATGCAGGAAGGACAGGTTTGGAGGGGAAAACGTGTACATTTTTTAAAAAAGAGAAGTTCACGGGATGAAAAATCCTACATGGCTCGGTGCCTTTCCCGCCTCTGCTTCCATTTTACACAGCTCACAACATATGTGACCTCATGTATGGAATGGAACACAGACGCGACCTAAAAGCTACTGTGAAAGTTATTTTAATAGACAGCATCAGAAATTAATTTAAAAGCCTATTGGAAATGTTATAACAACATTTGAAAATAGAATTGTTTTTCCCTGGGAAAAGTCTGATTTGTATGATTGTCACTCGACAGGTTTGTGTGTCTAGTCGTCTTGGATCTGAAGCCGTGTGTTATGGCTGCAGAGAGGTAGTTTTGATTTCCGTTGAAATTTCGCTGCCTCTGATTGTTTAAACCAGACCCTTAATCTTATTTGAACTATTTAAAATGTTCCCCAAACCCGGAAGCATTGTTTTGTGTAAGTAGCAAGTGAATGTAGTTTAAACCCTCCAGCAATTTCAAGTATCTAATTGGAAACAGGTGGAATTCTTGGAATCCTGTATTTGAATCTTATTATATGTAGCAAAGTGTAAGGAGCCCTGGTGGTGCAGTGGTTAAGCGCTTGGCTGCAAACCAAAAGGTTAGCGGTTTGAGCCCCCAGCCACTTTGTGAGAGAAAGATGGGGCAGTGGGCTTCTGTAAAGATTTACAGCCTTGGAATTCCAGTGGGGTAGTTCTACTTTGTCCTATAGACTCGTTATGAGTCGAATGGCAGCAGGGTTTGTAGCAAAAGCATAGGGACACGTCTTTCTTAGGGCCGTTTGCGTCATTGGAGCTATTTAACGAGGAGTCCTGCAGCCTCTCACTGTGCCCCACTACTGTTTCCCTGGCCGGTCCAGTCACGCCATCTCAGAAACTGGGGGCTTAGGGGCCCAAGCAAATTGCGCGTGTGTGGATCACAGGGAACAGGAAACTAACTGATGGCGTAATTCCACAAGCAGTTTAATGTCTGTGTCATGTAACTTTTATAACAAGTTGTAAATTGATTTGTGACTTTTGATTTAATAAACATTTATTGACCTGAGTATTTGGGTACGTCTGTTTACATCCAAATGCCGATTTAGAAGTCAGGAAGAAATCACTTTCCTTAAATGTTCTGCGTTGAGAGCTATATGCCTAACTGAAAAACGTTAACTCGCCTGGGAGGCTCTTTAGTCAGATAGCAATGGCGGGGCCTTCTGAACTGTCTTTACTCCCATCCTGCTTTCAAGCTGTGCTCCTGAAAACCAGATGACGCTTTGCTCTGTGGTTAAGGAGCGAGTTTTGGTCTGTGCACAGATATGACTGCGAGTGTGTTGACTTTTACTGAAGATGACAGCTAAGATTTTATTGAGCTGTTGGTCCTGTCCCGGCTTTGGATTTGCTGAGCTGTAATCCTCCTCTCTTTTCTGAGAAACTTGTTAGAGGAGACCTTTGGCTGGAAAGGAAATGCCCCTTCCGGAAGCTAACAGGGATGGAGTAGCTGCGTGACTGCAGGAGCTTTCAGACACCTGGGCTAATGCACCTGGTGGTGGCTTAAAGAGTTTTTAAACTGCTTGTGCTAATCTGAGGAGCTCTCATGATGCAGTGGTTAAGGCATGTGGCTGCGAATCAAAAGGTCGGTGGTTTGAACCCAGCTTCTCTGCGGGAGAAAGATGTGGCAGTCTGCTTCTGTAAAGATGGATAGCCTTCAAAACTCTATGGGGCAGATCTTCTCTTTCCTGTAGGGTTGCTGTGAATTGGAATTGACTGGATGGCAGGGGGTTTTTTGGGTTTATTCGCAAAATACAATATAGTTAAAATAATGAGGGCAAGGAACTGTTTCTGCAAGGTATCTAATCTGTTGCAAAATCCTCCACAACTTTTCCTTTAAAAAGTAAACAACTGGAATAAAAAGAATTAGAGGTATTGCTGTAATTAAATCTTATAGGATAGTATTAGGCACATATATTGTACATAAAACAAATGCTTGGTGATTTCTTCATTTTAATCGGAAGTCTTTTCATTCTTCTATGTTATTGGGGCCCTGGGCGAGGGGCAGCCCAGGAAGCCTTTGTGGCCACAGGGTTACCTGACTCCCAACGCTGGATTGGTCTGAATTCCACTCATGGGGTCTTCTACTCAGAGAAGGCTGCCCTTTCTTCCCCAGGCTACTCCCAGTGAACAGTTGGCTGCAAAGGGGCTGGGCTGGGAGTATTCCTCCCGGAGACTTAACCTAACGCTACCAAACCCAAACCCACTGCCACAGAGTCACTTCTGACTCATAGCTACCCTATGGGACAGAGTAGAACTGCCCCGAGAGTTTCCAAGGCTGTAAATCTGACTGCCTCATCTTTCTGCAGTGCAGCGGCAGGTGGTTTCGAACTGCTGACCTATTTGGTTAACAGCCGAATGCCTTAACCACTGTGCCACCAGAGCTCCTTCCCTAACACTACGGAGCAACAATAAAATAGTTAAGTAGGAGAGTCACATTAAATGAAACGGACTAGATTCTGCTTCCTTTCTTGAAAGCATTGGAAATGAGTTGGAATATCAGTAAGTCGGCCCACACTTTGACAAAACAGAGGAGGCTCTGGGAGGAGACAGGGCCTCCTGGGTCTTGCACATGTCAGACGCTCTGTCAGTTGACAGTTGAAATTCTGGATGCTGTTGATCGTTATTGATTTATGAAGTTAATGTAGGAGGCAGTGACCAGAGCTTAACTCTAAAACTCCAGGGCAAGCAGCAGCTTCTTCCTTCCTATTGCTCTAAGTTTAGAGGTGTGGAACCGGCTTCCTGTTAGGCTGTGTGTGTTCAATAAGCAAATGCAGTTAACATTTTCAAAGAATTTATGTGTGGTTGTAAGGTGTTTGTTGTGAGCTTGGTTAGGGGAAGAATGAATTGACAAATGAGCTCTTAAGTTGAACGTGGCAAACTTGCGAGAAATAGAATGTCATTCTTACTGTCATTGAAAATCATTTGGGTGTTGACAGCCATTTGCTGAGTGTAAGACAATCGGATCCTGTCCACCAAGCTTGATCAGGAAAAAATTCAAAAGCTGCTTCTCATTTCCCCCCTAAAAGCAGTATAGCCTTTCTTAGGTTGAGTTTTCCCTCCTAGTAAATGGTTAGTTATTTTCTAACACAGTTTTATGTTTTTAAGACCAAAACGATTATGAACCCGTTTTAGGCACTTTTGCTTCGTTTCCCTCTATTTTGGACCCATGAGGTTCGTCTCCTCTTGTTTTAGGGGGTAAATGACTGTTGAGATAAAAATAATTTGATAAAAGCGATAATTGGATTAAAAAAAACCCCACACGACTCACACGGAAGATCCATCGTCTTTAGAGCCTGAAGCTGTAGACATCAGCAGGGCCTCTGGGCCGTGGGTACGAAGGGCCGTGACGGAGCCCGCCTCTGGCACTTGCTGCCACCACTGCCTGTCACTTCTTGCCCTTCTCTCTCGTGTTCCTGCCCTGCCAAGCCTGTCTGCCTCCTTTGTTGTGACAACTGTTTTTTCAAAATAAATATTTATGGCGCTCCATGACTTTGAAATTCTGGAAGAAAAATACTATGTAAATGAAAATTAAAAATAAAATTCTTGCTGGAGGGAATTGTGCATTTAATTTTTATGATGAGGTTTGGAAAAGACTTTTTTTTTTTTTTCTTCCTCCTGAAAATAGGAACATTCTGTTGCTCCTATCGCCATTTTTGCATCGTTCTGAACGGTGTGGCAGATAACGGGAAGATGTGCCTTTATTTTCTGTTTCTCACCGCGGCAGTTGACCCAGAACCTGAGCCGACGTGGTTCTGTGCACAGTGAAGGATTCCCGGTTCACACGGTCCCGCTCTGCCCCAACCGAGCAGGTAGACCGCAACTGCCCGTAGAACACAAACTCCTTAAGGAGAGGGTTTCTAGTCGTCAACGAAGAGAAATCACAGCTTAAATTAAGAGCAGACCTTTAAGTCAGAGTCCGTCTTGCCTTCCTAGTCATGCAGCAGAGATGTCGTAAGCTGTACACTTTGAAACAGAGAGTTGTGAGCACAGAGGCACTGATTTAAACAAGTCTAAGACACGCATTTACTCAAATGGCTTCATTTCAGCTGCATCTTGGCTCCATGCTTACGCAATAATACGTGCTGTAACATCACTCAGCCAAGTGGGAGACAAGTTCAAGTCTGGAGTCATGTTTCTGCCCGATAGACACGTGTGGGACTGAGGAGCCAAACAGGAAACCCAGGCTACTGCAAGGCGCCCCGGGCAGGTGACTGTGCCATGGACCTCCAGTCACGGACAAGTGCAGAAGAGGACCAGGGGGATGCAGTGGCCACTTGGAGAGCACTGTTCCTTCAACGAGAAAGGCATCATGTGAGCTGGTCCCAGAGGGACTGCTCAGTCCCTGCCGCCCCCCCCCCCAGTCCCCAGCCCTCAGCCCTGGTACCAGGGTTTGTCAGCGTTGACGTGGGAGAGGAAGGATATTGCCAGTGATGGGAATGTCGTTGTCAGGAGAGTAAAAACTGGTTTGTGATTGTTTTACGTTGCTCCGTGTTGGTGTATAATTATGCTGTCATCTTATAACGCACTGATACTTTAATGAAATCTGTTTTTTTGTGTGTATGTAGTTAGTTTTGGGAGCTGCTTGCTGTGAGAGCCAAATCTTTGTAACGCACAATGGCTGAGTGTGTAGTATTTACTTGTTTCAAAATTGTCCGTTTGAAACATAGATGTGGCTGCCAGATGAGTCTTCCTAAGCCATTGATTTCATCACGTCATTTCTCTCCTTAAATGCCCACGATGGCTCCCTTTGGCACAGAATGGAGACTGCATTCCTCAGACTGGCAGACAGAGTTCCTCACGGTTGTCTCACCTTAACCCAGACCTTTCGCTCCTGCAAGAACGACCTCAGATTCTAGCTCCTTTGGGGAGACCCCTCACCCTTCTGCACATCACGTGTTTCGTCTTTCCTCCCTTTAACCAGCCAAGCCCCTGTGTGAGTCACTGGAGATGGAGGATAGGAGGGTCCTGCCTGGGGGAGCAGACCTCCTCCTACACAGCCCAGAGGGCAGCCCAGGCTCAGGCGGAGGTGTGTGCACGAGGTGTGGGCAGGCTGCAGAGGAAGGGTGCGCGTGGGCAGGGGAAGCCCCCTGGAGGGGAAGTAAAGCTTGAGCTGAGCTCTGTGCACTTGGGGAAGAATGAGGGGAAGAACTTTGTAACAGAGCAGTTGTGGAGCAACCCTGGGGAGCTCCCGGGAGGCCTCCCTTGACCTCCCTGCAGTCTCTCCTTCAGTGACTCTGATTGACCCCGCGGCTGCACCCTGCAGCATCCGACTGGCTCAGGCTTCTGCTCGCAGGCTTACGTTATGTTCCTGCCTTCGCCCTGGGTGGCCTGCAGGGCCCCCAGCTACTCTGCTGTGGTGCCCACAGCAGTTCTTGGCACCCAGTGAGTGAGTGCTGCATGAGGGGCCTAGGGGCCTCGTTTAAGGGGCAGTCTGCGTGCTAGGATTGAGGAGTCACTCAGCTACCTACCAAAGAACGTGAACTTAGTTCTTTTTCATGTTGTGAAAGGTAGGTAGGGTACGCTGTTTTAGATGTCTGTGTTTTGGAAACTGCTGCTAAGTACACTGATAGAGTATTTATAGACTTATTGATATATACTTATATGTATGTATATATTTATTTCCACTTATTAACTTCACCTCTTTGAAAAATAGCATATGCATTGGTTAAAATATATATGTTTATATTTGTGGCAAACAAAATATAAGAAATTCTCATTTTCAAAAGTGGAACTGGCTCCTGTGGCTTCCAGCCGAACCATAGACAGGCATATTAAAAAAAAGTAAGAAAGAAAGAACCAAACTCACACCATAGAGTCGATTCTGACCCATAGCAACCCCATTTGGGTTTCCAGGGCAGTAAATCTTTATGGAAGTAGATTGTCCAGTCTTCCTCCTGCAGAGTGGCTGGTGGGTTTGAACTGTCAGCTTTCTGGTTAGCAGTCGGATGCCTTAGGCACTACACCACCAGGGCTCCTTAGGCATATAGGGTGAACATTTGCATCAGGTAGATATGGTCTTTAGAGCAATCAGTCATGGGAGGACAGAAGGGCAGTTTGCATAGGGAAATAGCTCAGGGGGCAGGAATACACAGAAAAGGACACAGAGAAGAGGTAATTATAGGGAGGAAGTGGGAAGAGAGCTGTTACATTGTGGGCAGTTGCAGTCAGTGTCAAGAGACAAAATGTGTATGAACTGCTATATGGAAAATGAATTTGTTCTGTAAACTTTCACCCAAATCACAATAAATTTTTTTTTTTTTTTAAAAGGTAGAATTGGACCAAACAACTCTTGGGCAGAGATTTAGTCGTTGGCTATGCTTACAGCCCAAGGAAGTCTTGGTTTCAGCTGGGAACGCACACATTACAATGGTCACAATCAGGCAACATAAGCCCAGCGAGTGGCAGGAAGCACAGAGGTTTTGGTGTCCACCCTGTGCTCTCGCCCCGTGGCTGTCTCGTGCACCTGACCGGTGTCTGGGCCAAGGCATGGCCCTGCCCCAGGCAAACCCTGTTTTGAGAGTGGCCTCCACAGCCTGCGTGCTTCTTCTGCTTCTTCATGTAATCAGAGTATTTTTATAGAGGTGACATCACTGTTTGTCAGCATGAGCGTTTGCATGGATTTGGGGAAGTGAGGACGGCCAGGACCTCACGAAGGGGGACTGAGAGGAACCAGAGACGAGCAGGCCCAGTGCGGGTGGCTGACAGAGCGACAGGGCCCGTCATCTCCAGGAACAGGGAGTGGGGAACCAATCTAGGAGAGTGTCCTCTGTTTGGAATGTTGGATTTGGGGGACTGGTGGGAATTCCAGGGAGAGCCCTGGGGAAAGGAAGAGGGGTGCTGAAGACTGGGAGACGCTCCTTGTGACTTGGAGTCTGAAGCAGGTGGAGAATTTTGTTTGACTTGTGGTTGATGCTTCAGAGTGTAGCATCTTGAGGTGAGGAGTGAAAATAATGTTCACGGGGTCCCTCCTGTCTTAGCTTCCCTGCTTCTGGAGCCAGGACTCCTGTGAGTGGAGAGAAGAAGGTATTGCTTCTAGTATTAGAGTCTATGTGTCTGCATATCGTCACCAGTGACAAGACAGGAGCTGGGAGCTTTTTTTGTAAAAAAAAAAAAAATACACACACACACACACACACACACACTCTACCATCTCCTGAGTACTGGCCTAGAGCAGACAGGGTTTAGACTCTTGATTGATTTCATTTCATGTACCTAACAGCCCTCTGGAGGAGATGGGGCTCATGCCCTGTAGGTGAGAAGCCAGAGTCCAGTCAATGCCTTTCCTGCTACTCCTCTTAGCCTCTGGCCCTACTGTCTGTTGAAGCAGTGGGTACTTGTGGGGAGGACACAGAGGGACCTCTGCCCATGGGCCACAACAAGCCAGTGAGCTGGGGAGCAAGTGGCTGGTGATGGAAGTGAATTTGAATTCTCTGGGCCGGGTGTGAAGGTACCTGGGTTGACTGGTAGGTTTACACCTTCTGGTTGAAGGCTTGCTGCACAGGGACTTTGATAGTTTCGTAGCACCTCCCCCTGGCCTGACATTGCCCAAAAGGGTTATGGAATAGAATTACTGCTGCCCGTGTGCCCGGGCTGAGGAAGACGCATGTTAGCAAACTTCACCTGGTTGTTGGGGTGCACAAATGGCGGCAGGCCGAGCGTAGCCCTCTTCAGCATACCACCTGCTGGCCTCAGGTGCCCCAAGTTTGTTGCAAAAGTTTTGGGGAAAGCTTAAGCCCGAGAGGGGAACCTGGGCGGCCTGGAGGGGGAGGGCCGGCCACTGTCCAGCCCGTGTCTGGAGCCCCCACTGCCACTCTTCTCTGGGGCACTGGTCTAGGGGCTGGGAGGTGACTTGCGGCTAAATACTCATGTCTGCCTTTAAATCTGCGATGACCAAGACAGAAGCTCCACTCTTGAGATCCCTGGGAGTCTTGCTGCTTCTGTCACCACCATGGTAGTTGACACAAATTGACGTAAATCCCGAGGTGGTGTCAGGAAGCATCGATTAAATGGGTTTATTCTCAGTTCTGTGAAGGTGGGATCAGGTGGATGTCGGGAACGGACTGGTATTGATGGGGGTCTGCATTTGGGTATCAGTCTTGAGATAGGAGGCCTCATCAGAATGACACTTCTTAGATCTTAGTTCATTTTTCTTGAGGGATTATCATTGAAACAAACTGAGCTTTTAGGTTCGCGTGGCTTCCAATGACTTTATTTTGCACGCTTGACTTTTTGTGTGATGATGTTGATTGTTTTGGTAGGAGATTTAAAAAGAAAATATGCAAAAAGGTGCACAGGTCTTTGAAATGGGACGTCATGTTCGTGTGAAGCTGGTTCCGGTTTTGCTTGTTTTGGGCGTGACTCCTTGTTTGCACAGACCGTGAGGGCCATTCATCTATTCGTCTTCTGAACATGTCTTCATGGCACCAGATCCTAGTCAAGCCCCTGGGGTCCCAGGAGAACGAAGACCCCGGCCCTGTTAGAGAACTGCAGGGTGAACAGTGTCCTGAGGCATCAGGCTGTAGAGGGCTGGGCATGTCTGACGTCTGGGGTTGCGCATCAGGCTCTAGAAAGATGGGCCTGGGCCATGCTGCTGCTTCGTTACTCTGGATTTGTCGAGCATGTCCTGATGACCAGAGCCTCGGAGAATCTCTGCCCTTGAGGAACTTGCATGCTACTGGTGGAGACAGAAAATAAACATAATGAATAAGTGATTTATGTAGGGCAGGTGCCACGTGCTGTGGGAAAAAGCAGCAGGACCTTCATGCCAAGCCCAAATGGGTGTTTTTTGTTTTTTTAATTGTATTCAGAAGGCCCTGGGGAATGACTGATTAAACAGTGTCTGAATTCTGATTTGTTTTTTAGAGGATGGTTCTGGAAGCCCCATGTGAAAGGCAGCCCAGAGCGGGGAGGGCCCGGTGATACAGAGTCGAGCGGGGTGGGGGTGTGTGGAAGCCATAATGTAGGTGAAACACGAAGAGGGACAGAGTGAGAGAAGATGTTGAGATGTTCGCTGTGCCTGCCCAGGACTGAAGTCGGTGGTGGTGAGGAAGAGGACGGTGTCTCTCAGCCCTGCCATTGCTGGTGAGGCCGAGAAGCCCTGCTTAAGACAGGCCACCTGTGGGGTTGAGGTGGAGCTGGCTGGCCCAGGGGCAGCTGTGGCGGTGGCGAAGGCGTCCACAGAGGAAGCGGAGGCTGGGAGAAGCAGCCCAGCAGGGGACAGCGGCCCAGTGCGTGCACGGAGCTGCCTGTCCAGTGACACCGAGCACCAGGGGTCGGTGTCACTGGCTTCTGCGTGTCCAGGAGTGGGCCCCGCGCAGCTGTCTGTCTGTGTGGGCCCCACAGGTTATTAAAACCAGGTGGGATGAGGGAGCCAAGCCTCAGTATTGGATGTGACTCAGATGTGCTTGGAGTGAGCCCGGAGTTTCTTTCTTCGCCCGTATTTGCTTTTTTGTCGGTAATCCTTTGTAATTCCCCAGTTTCGTGATGTAATTTTAATGGAATTAAACTTGAACACTTCAAAATTATGTAATTAATTACATTCGGCTTCAATTACGATGACTAATTATAGGGTGATACCTGGTGGCAAGTCAGTTACATGCCAGTGGGGGGGTGCATGTCTGCTGGCTGTTTGGGAAAGCCAGCTTTGTTCAGAATCGGAGCGAGTGCACCTCGGGGTGAGGCTGGCCGACTCTGGAAGGGTGCCTGTGCGCCCCTGCCTCACCCAGGGCCGCTCTGTGCCACCGGACGAGGTGGGAGGCCCACTGCAGCGCAGACCTCCTTTCAAGGACTCTGGCAGTGCAGTGGGGAAGGAGTGAGGGCCAGGCCGCGTGGGAAGGGTTGGAGGGATGGGAAAGATGGTTTATGGAGAAAGGGGGACGGCTGCAAGAACTGCCATGGGCTGTGTGAAAGGAAAAGATGAAAAATGTTACTGTACAGTGTAACTTCCCCGCGGTGACGGCACGGGGCTTCTGGGGCCAGTAAACCTGAGTCCCTAAAAGGGAGCTTTGTGTTTCTGTACTTCCCAGAAAGTCCACATCCTTTTTGCAAATAGTGGTTGTTTTTGTTTCTGTGAGGAGGAGGCGGGGGTCTCCTTGCTAAGAAATCTTCCTGCGGATCGACTTATCGCTAATGCCTGACACATCACTTCTCCCTCTCAATAGGAGTGGGGTCCTGTTTGAGAGCAGGACACACAGTGCTAACAAGAAGCGTTGGGGGGCTCAGCCCTGGTCCCTTAGGTCCTGCCCTCGCCCAGCTTGCCTGCCTGCCTTTCCTGATCCTCAGAGGGACCTGCCCTCATGCCAAGTCTACAGGGACGTTTCTGAAGTGGACTTTGAACTGTGGTGCCCAGGTGTGGCTCCCAGTGTCCTGGGCTCTAGTTTCAGGGTGTCTGTGAGTTATGGGAGAGGCTTAGGGCATCTTTTCAAAGGGCTGATTCTTAAATGTTGCACACTGAATGGCGCTCGTAATGCAGGCGGCTGAGTGCTGCAGCCAGTCGACAGCAGGTCAGCCCCGGTTGCGGAAGCTCTAGTGAAGGAGACGTTGCGTTAGGTGCCCTTAGGAGGCTGGTAAGTTTTATGGAGTTTCTGGTTTTTTTAAGGGAGAGTAGAACTTGAAAACATTGGGGTGTCACAACTAGTTTGACTGTTCCTTCTCCCCAAGAAGGTGCAGAGTCCTTTTGGAAAAACAACAGCAGCCCCACTTGGTTCTCTTTCCAGCATTTGCCATGTCGTCTTGGTGCCGATGGCCGCTACTTTGCTTTGACACAATGCCCCAATACTGCTGTTTCCTTTTTCTTTTGGATAAAAATTCACATAACATCAGATTCATCATTATCATTTTTTTCAGTTCAGTGGTTTTCAGTATATTTGCAGTATCGTGTCACTGTCACCATGGCTCATTCCAGAACATTTACAGCACCCCCAGGAGGAGCCCTGGACCCTGTCAGCAGTCACTCCCCTTCCCCAGCAGCGGGGTGACTGTCTCTGTCTCCTTGGGTTTGCCTTTTCTGCACATTCATACACATGGAATCACACAATACATGGCATTTGATGTCTGGCTTCTTGCCCAGCATGACGTTCCCAGGGTCATTCATGCTGCAGCATGTCCCAGGACTTCATTCCTTTTTATTACGGCTGAATAATATTCCATTATTCGGCTGTGCCACCTTTTGTTTATCCAGTCATCTGTTGAGGGCCACTGGGGTGTTTCTGTCTTTTAACTGTTATGAATAATATTGCTGTGAGTGTTTGTGTACCAGTTTTGTGTGGCCTGTTGTCAATTCTTGTGAGTTCGTACCTGGGAGTGGAATTGCCGAGTTAAATACTGACTCCATGTTTAACTTTTTGAGTTTGATCCTTTTTGATCCCTTATGTGTAACTATGGGACTCTGATGGCACAGTGCCTAAGGCATTTATTTGACTGCTAACCAGAAGGCTGGCAGTTCAAACCCATCAGCCACTCCTTGGAAGGAAAGTTGGCCAACCTGCTTCCATAGAGAGACTGCCTTGGAAACCCAAGGAGGGGTTGCTGTAAGTTGAATCGACTTGACAGCATTTGAGTTTGGTTTGGTTTATGTATAACTACTGTTTGTTCTCCAGAGTGTTAACACTGTTCTGCCCTGGCCTTCAGCCTGGCTCCTCCTCGGATCCCTTGTGGGGTGTGGGTGTACCCTGTTGTTATAAAGACGGATTTTGTGGAAATGACTGTGGAGCAGTTTGGGGGTGTGAACAGACCCTGTCATTTGCCCATTCAGTCTCTCCCCACTCCCCGTCTTCCTTCCATGCTCACCATCTGGGAGCTCTCCCCGGGCTGGGGAAGAACCTGAAAACTTGTCTAAGCTAATCCTGGTAATGCTTTCCTCTGCCCAGGCACTGGTTTAGGCATGATGGGGTATGACTTTGGCTCGGCCAGTGAGGTGGCGTGTCGTATGGAATTGCTTCTAGGAACCAGCTTCAGTGATAAAAGGACATGAGCTAGGACAAACGGCCCTTTGCCTTTGGACATTGGCTGTGTGAAGAGAGGCTGTTGGGAGCTGCCCCCGCCATCTTCGCTCCCTACGGGAGGAGCCCAGGACAAAGGGAAGCACAGGTTGAAAGGAGCCTGGGTTCCATGTCTCTGAGCTGTTGGATGAACCAACCCTAACCCTGTCCCCCCAGTTTGCTGTTACGTGAGAGGAAAACTCCCTCCTCAGCTGAAGCTGGCTCTTCTGTCTCTTGTAGCTGGAAATGCTTTCTCTAACAAGCATATTATGGTTAACGTTCGGATCATAGAAAGGTTCTCTTGACTGCGCTGGCTTGATGTGGAATTAAGAGTAATACTTTTGGTAGTGGGTGGAGGTGAGGGTGTGAGGAGAAAGTATGTGCCCTGAGCTCCCGTTTCTGTCGGCAAGCAGGCCTCCATTTGCTGAGCCAGATGTCCCTCAGTACTTCAAATCCAGCCAATAAAACATGAAGCAATTAGGGTCGTTAATATTCAGTTAAGTATAATTAGAACCTGGTGTAAATTGTGAATGAAAGTGACGGGCTCCATAAGATACAGCAAACTACCAAATCGCGTTTGGTTGTGTATGGGCGTCTGCGTGGGGGTCTGTCTGTTCGCCTCTCCTCCTCCATGAAGTGGGAAAGAGGGGCCGTTGTTAACTCGGTTCAATATAATTTGGAAAATGTTGAACCACTTGCTAGTGTTTTATTATGCTAAAGATGTTAAAATCCTCAAGTTAAGCTGTGAGGGTTTTAACACCCCATTTCTACATGATGGGCAAGAAACCCCAGATCTGCATTCCTGCTTGTGTTCAGGACGTGTGGCACGCGCCCCAGATGGGTTGAGGTAATCCCCCCTCAGTTCATGGTCCATCTCAATCCATTTCATTTTTTCCCTGCTCCACCCCATCTCTCTTCCTCCTCTCCTCAATCTATGTGTTTAATATGAGTGTTATCACATATGTCTTTGTAAAATAAACGTTTTGTGTGTATAAAACCAAAACCAAACCCACTGCCATTGAGTCGATTCTGACTCATAGCGACCCCCATTGGGCTTCTGAGGCGATGAATCTTTACAGAAGTAGATTGCCCAGTCTTCCTTCCGCAGAGCGGCTGGTGGGTTTGAACCACCGGCCTTCTGGTTAGCAGTCAGATGCCTTAGGCGCTATGCCATCAGAGCTTCTATGAGTATGTATGTGTGTGTGTGTGTGTATCTCTATATCTCTCTATTCTGATGATGGTTGTAAAGTGGTGTTTCAGTATTGTGTAATTTTCCTCTGGTGACCAATAAGATTTCTATTTGTTATAAACATCATTTTGTACTTGTTAGACTTTCCGATTTCCCCTTCTGTAAATTGACTGGTTATGTATTTTGCCTTTATTTTTTAAAACAGGTTTATTGCCTTTATTTGCAAGAGTTTCTTGTATGTCTTACATGTTAATCCTTTGTTGGTTTAGCTGTTGCAAATACCTTTTCTCTGTCTCACTGAGAAAATAAATAGAAGAATCTTCATTTTCATGAAGCCGAATCTATCTATTTTTGCCTTCATGTTTTGTGTTACTTCAGTCTTATTTAAGAAATCTTTCCCTACCCAAGATCATAAAGATACTCACATTTCTGTAGCCATATGAATTTGCCTTTCCCATTTAGATCTTTAATTTAGGTTGGAGTTAATACAGTGCCCATATCCTATTCCAAGCCCCCTTTTATATGTGGATCTATATCTGGGGTCATTCTTGCTCTCCTGGTCTCTTCTTGTACTGGTACCCCATCATCTAATGGTTAGGCTTCATACTGTATCTTAATTTCTGATTGGGTGAATTTGTTTTCTTTGCTGTTCTTTTTCAAAAATAATGTTAGTGGTTTGAAGGCCATTGTTCTTTCATACACATATTCTCTCAAGTTCCTCCTCAGTCTCCTGGAATTTTTATCGGCTTTGCATTAAATATATAAATTTGGGAAGAATTAATAACTATTTTAAATTGTACCATCCTTACACAAGGATGTTTTCCATTTACTGAGGTCATTTTTCTACTTCGCTTTGGTGGAGTAGTGCCTAAGACGTTTGACTGCTAACCAGAGGCCAGTGGTTCAAACCCATCAGCCACTCGTGGGAAGGAAGATTAGGCAATCTACTTCTGTAGTGATACCGCCTCTGAAACCTAAGGGGAGGGGTCACTATGAGTTGGAATCGGCTGCACGGCAGTGAGTTTTTTGTTTTGTTTAGTTGAGAATCTACATAGCTGAACATAGACCAGTTCAGCTATTTCTGCATATACAGTTCAGTGACATTGATTGTGTTCTTTGAGTGTGTAGCCACTTGCACCCTCTGTTTCCGGGTTACTTCTTCCCAGTTCACATGAACTCTCCGCTCCCTAAGTTTCCTATGTCGTCTTTCAAGTTGCTCTTGTCGATTTGATCCCATGTAGCAGGCAGATCTTAGCAGAGCCCCGTGCTTGGGGCCGGCATTCTTCCCTCATGAGGCTAAACTGCTGTTTGGTTTCAGGAAGACATCAGGGGATGTTTTTTGTTTAAAGATTATCTCAGGGCAATCGTTTCAGGGGTTCATCCATCCTCTGTGGCTTCAGAAAGTCTGGAGTCCATGTGCAAATTTAAACTTCTGTATTTTCTTCCTTTGATCAAGATTCTTACATGGAATTTTTGATAAAAATATTTAGTAATGGTAGCAGGACACCATCCAGTTCTTCTTTTCTCATAGCAAAGGGGGCAGTTCATGGAGGCAGTTAGGCACATCTTCCATTTTTTTCTTCCTGTTCCCGACTTTCCTCCTTCCTCTGTTGCTCTAGGCAAATAAAGACCTTTCGGGTGCTTTACCTGGAAAGGCCACTTGCAAGATCTTAAGTCCCCAAGCACTATGTAGTGAACTAGGAGACAGAATTCCACTAAAGAATTTTGGTGGATGCTTTAATCAGGTTACGATAAGGAGTTCTGGTGGCACAGTACCTAAGGTACTTGACTGCTAATCTGAAGGTTGGCGGTTCAAACCTACCAAGTTCCCCTTTTCCCTAATTTTCAGAGTTTTCATCGTGAATAGGTGTTGACCTTTAGCAAATGCTTTTCCTTAAAATTTATTCATGTCCATGTGACCTTTATCCCTTAGTCCATGGATATGGTAAATTACATGGGTTTTCTGATGCGGAATCATCCGTTGTATTCCTGGGTGAAGTCTTTTTCACTTTGTATTGTAAAATTATTGTGGGGTTTGATTTATAGTTTTCAGACCCATGTTATGAAATGAAATTGACCAATGATTTTCTCATCCTTGTTGTTGTTGTTGTTACGTGCCATCGAGTCGGACCCAACTCATAGCGACCCCTCCTTGGGTTTCCGAGGCAGTATCACTACGGAAGTAGATTGCCCCATCTTCCTTCCGAGGAGTGCCTGGTGGGTTTGAACCGCCAGCCTTCTGGTTAGCAGTCAAGTGCCTTCGGCACTATGCTACCAGAGTTCCCTTTCTTATCCTTATCAGTTAGAATTAGAACTGGATCTCATAAAATGGGTTAAACTTATTTTTGAATGATTTGCCTAACATGAGGTTGATCTGTACCTTAAATTTGGTAGCGCTCCCCTGTGAAACTGTTTGGGCCTGGGACTGCAGAGTGTGGGCTGAGCTGGGGTTTGGGAGTGTTCACTTTCTTTGTGATTGAGCTATTCCAGTTTTCTGTTCTTGTAACAATTTTGGCATTTTACAATTTTGTAAAACTACCCATTTCGTCTAGGTTTTACATTCTACTGTGTATGATTATTTGTAATATTTTCTTTATTTTGTGAATCTGGGTTTAGCTTTCTTTCTCATTTTCCTTCTCTATTCTGAACTTCTGATTTTATTTACAACTTCTTATTTTCAGGCTTGCATACAGTTTCCTCTATCTTACTAATCTTTAAAAATAACCAGCTTTTGGTTTTGTTAATCTTCTCTTTGCCTTTGTTTTATGTCTGTGTGGTTGATTTCTCATTTTTATTTCACTCTTATTTCTTTGAGTTCAGTGTCCTATTTTTGTTTTAAGTGGTTGTTGTTGTTTTTATGTGCCGTCGAGTCAGCCCTGACTCATAGCGACCCTTCCTTGGGTTTCCAAGGCAGTATCACTACGGAAGTAGGATTGCCCAACCTTCCTTCCGAGGAGTGGCTGGTGGGTTTGAACTGTCAGCCTTCTGGTTAGCAGTCAAGTGCCTTAGCCACTATGCTACCTTAATTTGAATTTTTTCTTGTTTTCTGATAAATGTATTCAAGGCTATAACATTTTATTTAAGTGTTGCTGTGGTGGATATGTTGTGTGTCAACTTGGGTGGGCCTGGTTGAGTGGCTGGGCGGCTGGTGGTAGTTCTTCCCCATGATGAGACTGGCAGTCAGTGCCATGGTGGGATCTATCACAAGCAGCTGAGTAGCTGCCTTTGGGATGTGGTCTGCTTCCTGTATATAAGGAGAAGTCTTGGGAATGGTCCCTAGCCTATGGCATGCTTGGAACCCTGCATGTAGCTGTGTCATTGCTCAGCAGCCTGCTATGCTCTGCCGACCTTGGGACTTAAAATAGACTTAGGTTAATGGCCTGCTGTGTTGTTTGGTAACATTGGGACTGTACCTTTTTACTTGTCAACTTTGGGGCTTCTCAGCCTCAGCAGCCAGCAGCTGTCTGAGTGAAGAAACACCTCTAGCTCCCTCCAGTGGGCGGGGAGCAGGAGGCAGAGCTAGACCCCAAGGTTGAGGGGCTTTCACCAGCCCCTAGAGCCTGGCACTTTGAATTCGGACTTAAAGCCCCCAGACTGTAAGAGAATAAACTCCTGTTTGTTAAGACCATCCCTTGTGGTGTATTCTTGTCAGAGTGGCACTAGGGAACCAGAACTGTTGCTTTAGTGGTGTCCAACACATTTTGACGTGTAGTCCTTTCATTTTTATTCAGCTATAATATGCAATTTCCTTTTTAACCCAAAGGCTATTTAATAGTATATCTTTTTGAGGATTCTGAGTCTACCAACTGTGCTATCAAAGGGGCAAGGTGGGCAGGTCTCACTTTATCACAAACTGTTGAGCAAGGATCAGCATGAATCCAGTTCCCAGCTATAGCTTTGCCATTGTTCTTCCTATGATTTTGACAGTTGTTATGTTATGGCAAGACTATGTTGTTAGGTGCATATATGATTATAATTTCTGTATCTGCTTGATCTATCGTTCCTTTTCCTGGTGCACAGGCAGTCCCCAGATTATGAATGAGATGCAGTCCTGTGTGTCTTTAAGAATTTGTAGCTATAGCATATTTTAGTGCAAGAAAAGGCTTGACGCCTTTTCAGTGATTTAAAAGCTGCACATAGGCAGCAGGTGAAGGTGATTGTGATGAAGAATTTGTTGCAAGTAAGGGTTAGTCCAGTTGTTTCAAAGTGAGGACACATTTACATAACTGTAAAGGTCAAGTAGGCCTTGTCCATGATTCGGACATTTGTAACCTGATGACGGCATGTTGTTGTTGTTCAGTATTGTCCAGTTGGACCCAACTCATAGCGACCCGACTCATAGCGACCCCTCCTTGGGTTTCCGAGGCGGTATCACTACGGAAGTAGATTGTCCAACCTTCCTTCCGAGGAGTGGCTGATGGGTTTGAACCGCCAGCCTTCTGGTTAGCAGTCAAGTGCCTTAGGCACTGTACCACCAGAGCTCCTGATGACTGTGTATGTATGTATGTATATGGGTGTGTGTATGTGTGTATATATATATATATATATATACACACACCAAAACTCATTGCCTTTGAGTCCCTTCTGACTCACAGTGACCCTATAGGACAGAGTAGAACTGTTCCATAGGGTTTCTAAGGCTGTAATATCTATGAAAGCAGATTACCACATCTTCTGCTTGTAGAACAGCCAGTAGGCTTGAACCACTGGCCTTTCAGTTAGCAGCTGAGCACTTCACCACTGTGCTACCAGGGCTCCTCTGGTGCATGTGTATATATATACATAAAAACAAACAAACCCAAACTCACTGCTGTCGAGTCGATTCGACTCATAGCGACCCCTCCTTGGGTTTCCGAGGCGGTATCTCTACGGAAGTAGATTGCCCAGTCTTCCTTCTGAGGAGTGGCTGGTGGGTTTGAACCACCAGCCTTCTGGTTGGCAGTCAAGTGCCTTAGGCACTGTGCCCCCAGAGCTCCTGGACCCTCCTTATAACATGTCTAAAGTAAGAGAGAAGTCTGGCCATCCTCCCTTCAGGGAGCACCCTGGCTGTACTTCTTCCAAGACACATTTGTTGGTTCCTCTGGCAGCCCATGGTGTAGTCAGTATTCTTTGCCAAAACCATAATCCAAATACATCAGTTCTTCAGTCTGCCTTACTCACTGTACAGCTTTCACATGAATATGAGGGAATTGAAAATACCATGGCTTGGGTCAGGTTTACTTTAGTCCTCAAACTGACATCTTTGCCTTTTAAAACTTTAAAGAGGTCTTTTGCAGCAGATTTGCCCAACGTGATCCATCGTTTGGTTTACTGACTGCTGCTCTAGTGCCTAAGAATTGTCTTTGATCAATAAATTTAACTTGTGTCCCTTTATGGTATTTAGGATTAAGTGAAGACTTGCACTACCATCTTATTTTGTGTTTTCTGTTTACTGGTCCCTACTGTCAGTTTGTCGCACTGTGGTGGCTTGCATGTTGCAGTGTGGCTGGAAGCTATGGTACAGGTGTCTCAAATCCCAGCAGGGTCGCTGTGGTGGACAGGTTTCAGCAGAGCTTCCAGACCAAGACAGACTGGGAAGCAGGACAGAGGCATCTACTTCTGAAAAACCGACCAGGGAAAATCTTAGGAATATTTACTGTTACTTTGTTTTGTATCTTTTCTTATAGTGCTTTGTTGGTTGAATTCCCCTTTTCCAAGTTTTGAAGTCATGGAATCTGCTTTATTGTTCTGTTGTTCAGGGTCTGGATTACTCCTAAAACTATTAAGATCCTCATGGGTTACTTTTTTCCTATCAGTTCCTAAAGGTTATCAGTATCTCCGTCTTTCCCTCAAACCAGTTAAGTGATAGGTGTGTCCTCTACTGTGTTGGTATCGTCTATGGTAGTAGACTACCATGGTATCATCATGGTATCACCACCTAAAACTCTATTCCCTGGGTAAGCCGAGTCAGCATTACATGAGGATTTGGTAAAATGCAAAATTCTCATGCCTGAGACCCACTGAATGAGAAACTCCAGGTGAGGGGGAGGGCCCATTAAGCAGTGTTTAAACCACCCTCCAGAAGATACTGAAGCATGATGTAATTTGAGAACCACTGGTCTAGAATTTAGTTCTTGATTTTCTTTTTTCTCTGTATCTCTGTATATATGTGTATGATAACTTTTGTGTGCTTTTTCCTGTGGTTTATTTGAATAGTAACACATTTTTTTTTTTCTCCAGATAATGCGTCATTGTCCCCTCCCTGCCCCCCGTGTGTGTCATTTTTTATTTTCAGTATTATTTTCTCTCCATTCTGATATCTTATATTTTCTTTAATTCTGGGGAATTTTCTTTTCTTTTCTTTTTTTAATTGTGATTTGGAAGAAAATTTACAGAGCAAATTCACTTTCATAAAGCAGTTCCTCCCACTTTCTCCCAGAGTTACCTCTTCCCTGTGTCCATCCCTCCATGCACTCTTCCCCCTCAAGCTGTCTCCCTGTGCATAAACAGCCCTTCTTTCTCCCATGATTGTTCTCTCCAAGGAGTGTATCTACCTCAGGTAAATGTTCAACTCCTATGCCTGTCGTTTGTTTGGCTGGAAGCCACAGGTGTAGGTTCAATTCCAAACCTGAAGGGCAGCTAGGGGCCATAGTCTCAGTGGTTCCACCAGGCTCTATCAGACCAGCAAACCTGCTTCTCCCCTTTTTTTTTCCAAATGATTTTGAGTTTTGTTCCACATTATTCCCCCACTCTATCCAGGATCTCCTACAGAGATCCCCCTCTGAGCGGCTGAAAGTGGTAGCCAGGTACCATCTAATTCTTCTGGTCTCATAGTCATATAGGCTAAGGATCACATGGTATACCAGTCACTAGGACTAATTGTTTCTGTGAATCTTTGGTTTTCTTCATTCTTCTTTGCTCTTGATGAGGAGAGACCCATTGTTGCATCTAGATGGCTGCTTGCAAGCTTTTAAGATCCCAATCACTACTCACCAAAGTGGGAGAAGAAACAATGTTTTGTGTAGTATGTTATGCCAGTTGAGCTCGATGTCAGTTCCAGGGAATTTTCAGACATTCAAGTATGTTTTCTTCCTTTGACTCCCACCGTACAGTTGTTGACACCTGTTCTGCGTATTTGTCTTTGC
The DNA here is from genome assembly GCF_000298275.1 of Orycteropus afer afer. NCBI lineage: Eukaryota > Metazoa > Chordata > Mammalia > Tubulidentata > Orycteropodidae > Orycteropus > Orycteropus afer. The sequence goes on from NW_006921593.1 coordinate 959,814, forward strand.
CTCTTTCTTTCGTCTCTGTCCTCCTGGGTTACCTTTGAGGAGAGCCCCTAGCCTTGGTCTTGCAGCTTGTTGATCTGTACTTCAGCTGTAACTCATGCCTGCAGTTCTTTATTTCAACACTTACGTTGTTCAGACTCTCTCCAGAATGTGTTGTTTTTCAGACTGCTTCTTCCTCCTGTTTCCTGTTTCTACCAGCCTCTCTCGTCACTCTGCTGGTATCAGCCATGCTCATTTTAAGTCTGTGTGCAGCCAAGTTCATTAATGGCTTTCTCTGGTGTAGGGTGCTTGGTTTGCTGGCTTCTCTCTTTGGGTGCTTGCCTTCTTCCTCCTGCTTAGTTTTCTCTGTGAGCTTGTCGTCCCCCAGCTCTAGGCCCTAGGGAGTCAACAGTTTTGATCACAGTCAACAGCTGATCACATGCTCTTGGGGGGAAGGGTTACAGTTAGGCCATGGCTTCTCAGCCCACAGGGGAGTTTGATGGAGAGGGACCTGTCTCAGGGTAGAGGGCTGCAGGTGGTGCCGTGAGGCCCTTAGGGAACCGTCTCAGTGCAGTTGCCCCAGTCACAGCTGTTGGCCAAGGGCTGCCTGTCTCTGTTGTTACTGCCTAAGGGCAGATTCACAACCCTCCCTGTGCCTCTAGATGGATGCTTGTGAGGTAGAGGGGGCCACCCAGATTCTATTAATCTGGGGTGGGGCCCAGGCACTGGTAGTTTAAAAAAGTTTCTCAGGATGAGAGTGTACAGACTGGCCATGACTAGATAATTGTTGAAGTGGGGAGATGGATACATAGATGTTCGTCATAGTGTTTGTTTACATCTGAAATACTATTTGTGCTTCACTGAGTTTCTTCTCTGACTAAGACTACTGACCCTAGCCCACAGGATGGGGATAGAGGTGCGGGATGCACAGGAGAGGCTGGCTAACTACACCTGGGGCTGGCTGCTAGGACATTTAAAATGACTGATGGGCGTACATTCGGTTTTAGTTGGACAGCGCTGTGGTACCCCTGGGAGCTTGGTAGAAATGCAGAATCCTAGCCTCTACCCCAGACTGAGTTAGACTTTGTATTTTTATAAGATTCCCAGATGAGTCATATTCACATTAAAGTTTGAGATGCACTGGTCTGCTGTTAGGTGCCATTGAGTCGGCTCTGACTCACAGTGACCCTGTGGACAACAGAACCAAACGCTGCCCGGTCTTGTGCCAGCCTCACAATGTTCGCTGTGCTTGAGCCCGTCATTGCAGCCAGCGTGTCAGTCCATCTCCTGTAGGGCCTTTCCCCTTTTCTCTGACCCTTTGCGTTACCAGGGTGTGGGCCCTTCTGCATCAGGAGCAAAGTACGTGAGACAAAATCTGGCCGTTGTCATTCCCAGGGAGTGAATGTGAAGCACTGGTCTAGATCCTTTAAAAAGACGTGGTTGGTTTTATCTCTTTATTTCAATGGAGTAACGCCACCCTTGTCTGCCAGGTTGAGCGCTCCAGCACACTGGTAGCAACCAGTCACCTCAGCCCTAGAGAGGCTTATGGTCTGTACGCTTTGAAAAGGGAGTTCCCATGCCCTTTCCCAAGCCTGTTTTAAACCCAGATTCTTCTTTTGCACTCACTTCTACTTATACCGACGATCTGTGTTCAAACAGCACATTGGAAGAAGGCAGGGGGCTGCTCGTGGAAGGCCCACAGGCATAGACTGGCTTTCACCTTGATGGCGGTGGGCCAGAAAGTCTGAAACGTGTGGTGATGGGCTGTGGGTGCAGAGACAGAACCCTGTGGATATGGATTGTTGGGGAATGTTGGGGTTCAGTCAGAATTTCAGCATTGACACTTAGATTCGCTTGAGCCACTAAGAAATGATGAATTTATGTTTAGATTAATACACCTACTACCCCCACTCGGTGGGGAAGGCGGTATTTTCACTAGTGCCGTAGCAAATGTCAGGGCCAGGGTTAAAGACAGACATTTTACTTGTTTGGAAAATGAACTTTTGGGGCGCTTTCCTTCCCTCATGGTGCTGGCTACAAGACTCACTGGCACTTGGATGTGGCCACCTTCAGTGTGTGAGGACATGTGATTGTATGGATGCCCACCTTTGGGTTTGTCCAGAACATCTGCTCCGCTTCCCTGGTCGGGCTGAGATGGTCTGGGGCAGTGGCACTCTGGTCTTGGCGGCAGACAACCAGTCAGACTTGGGGTCTCTGCTCCTCCGTTTCCTAGTGACTCTGGGCACTTAGCATGCTTCCCTGTCAAATGAGGATACTAAAACTCTTTATTTATAGGGGTGTCAGTAAGGCCCAGCTTAGCACAGTGCCTGATATACCACCCGAGATACGTCCTAGCCTCAAAATGGAAGCGTCCAGTCAAGTCCTGTGGTGTTGGTAGCCCTCCGAGAGAGACTGCCTTCTATCTGAAGGCTCCTAGCAGTAGTGACCCAGACTGAGGTGTCACTGTGTCCCCACTGGGGACATAGTGATGCTGGGTTGTTTACTGTTAGTCTTTCTTTTATGCTCTCCCAGATTTGAATTACCCGTATTGAATAAAAACATTGGGTTCCATGTTAAACCCAGCTTGGTATGTGCACTGTGTCTTTAAGGCACAAGCCTGCCTCCTGGATGTGAGAGCATCCTCGGCAAATGTTTGGTGGGCAAATGAAAAGCGGACGCATGCAAGCCTCCACGCCTTCCTTTGCCTTTAGTACTCGGCAGCAGACTTCCTATAGGGAGGAGACATCGCAGAGGGGAAGTTCTTTCAGATCCATATGGTGGAAGGGTTATTTAGAAGAAGCAACTCGGTTCTTTTTTAAAACATTTTGTTGTGGTGAAATGTATATATCACAACAGTTTCACCATTTTAGCCATTTTAAGTGTACAAGTCAGTGGCATCACTTACACTTACCATGTTGTGTAACTGTCACCACTCTCCATCCCTGAAAGCTCCCATCGCCCCACACAGAAACTTAGCACCCCTCAGGCTCCCTTCCCCCCTTAGCCCAGCCCCTGGCTGCTAGACACAAGCCCTTGGCTGTGCATTTGCCTGTTCTGGGTGGTTCATGTCGTGGGGTCATACGGTTACTATCCTTTTGTGTCAGACTTATTTTGCTCAGCGTCATGTTTTCAAGGTTCAGCCGTGTCCTAGAATGTATCAGAACTCTGGCAGCTTGAGTCTTAATGTTGATTGGGACAAGTCCTTGTTTCAATTTTTTTCCCTCCTATTTTCTCAAGGAGCTCTGGTGGTGTAGTGGTTAAGGCATTTGGCTGCTAACCAAAAGGCTGGTGGTTCGAACCTACCAGCAGCTTGGCAGAAGAAAGATGAGGCAGTCTGCTTCCATAAAGATTGACAGCCTTGGAAACCCAATGGAGGTCGCTGTGAGCTGGAATTGACTGCAAGGGAGCGAGTTTAGTTTGGTTTGGTTCTGTTTTCTCAGCCTGCTGGGCCTCCCTGGGGTCAGAGTTAGTTCAGAATGTACCACTTGTATGCAGACTGAGGCTCCATCTATGGAATGTGTTTAACTAGAAAGATAAGAACAATTCCAGTAGTTTCTTAAATGCACAGCAAGTGGAAGACATGTTTTTAGACTAGCAGAGTACGTGCAAGGCATTTCTCTGGTTATTCAGAGAGCGTGGGTTTTCTCTCTCCAGTGATTGCTGACAGCAGTGGGCAAGGCGATCAGCGATGTTGCCATGTGCTTCCATGTTGGGCTCTGAGTTTTGTTTTCTTGGCTAAGATCTTGAGGACGGTTTCCAAGTAGGTGTTTGTTACTTGGCAGCAGGTTTGGGCTGCTGTGTAGTCAGCCCTGTCCTTTTCTGGAGGGGAGCTGGAATGGGAGAGGGAGCAGCCTGGCAGGTGTTAGTGTTCTCGCTGAGAGATGTAATTTTTAATGAAATGGTACCATTCTCTGAATTGTGGCCTCAGTGAATTCTCGCCAAACACACTTTGATCTGGTTTAGATATATAATGGAGGGAAATATGAAATTTGCAGAAATGGTAAAGCAGTTACATAAAATACGGGTCAGTGAGGATTTCAGAAGTCAGAGAAAGTTCATTGGTAAAATATCTTTGGTAGCAAGAAAAAAGAACTACATCCCAGTAACGGCTAGGCGGCTCTCTGCCTGGGGGCAGCTGTGTCAAGGGCCCTGGACTGCAGGGGTGGAGGTAGGGGCGTGGCAGGCAGGTCCGGCCAGGTGTGGCAGGCCTCCCCGGCTGTGTGCAGCCACTGCCACCAACACTTCAAATCCTGGTTGAGATAAACTTTCCTTTAAAAGGAAATAGGTCAGGGATGAGCGAGCCGAGGTAGGAAAAACAGTTGTTAGGCAGAATGAACACTTGCTCATATGTGGGCCTTATCGTTATTAGTTTGGAGTTGTTCCAGGAACAAAAATAAAAGGAAGCGAGGATGCCGAGACTTGGAGACTTCGTCTCACATATTTCGGACGTGTTACGAGAGTTCCAGTCCCTGGAGAAAGACGTCACGCCTGGAAGGGTGGAGCGTCAGCTCAAAGGTGGAAGACGCTGAGCGGGACGGATGGACACGGCGGCTGCGGCAGTGGGCTGAAGAGTGGCGACTGTGAGGCTGGTGCAGCACCGGGCAGTGTGTCAGCCCGTTGTCCGTAGGGTCACTGCGAGTTGGAGCCAACACGACGGCACCAGGAATGACAGTGTATTTCATTTTAAAATAAAAACTGTCGTTTTGCATGTTTTCTTTCTTTCAAGACATTTCATTGTCATTTTTAATCAAAATCCTATAAAGCTTAAAAACGTCTCACTCCCCACGTCTTGCCACCTTCAGTTTCTGCACCACTGAGTTACACTACTGTCGCACTGCTGTTCCTTGGTTTTTCAACATTAGATATTTATCTACTGACGTGGTCTTTGAGAGAGAGATGAGGAGTGAGGCCTCAAGAAAGTTCCCTCCCCTCAGTTCTCTGTTTTGCTCAGTTGATTTTAAAATGCTCACTGTTTGGCTAGCTCTTGCTGTTAGGTGTCATTGAGTCATTTCTGACTAATAGCAGCCCTTTGTGTAAAAGAACAAAACACTGCCCGGTTCTGTGCCAATCCTCACAGATGTTGCTGTACTTGAGCCCATCGTTGTAGCCACTGTGTCCACCCACCTCACCCTCCACTTTACCAAGCATGATGTCCTTCTCCAGGGACTGGTCCCTTCTCACCACATGACCAAAGAGGGACAGTGTCTCGCTTCTAAGGAGCATTCTAGCTGTACTTCTTCCAAGACAGATGGTCCGTTCTTCTGGCAGTCCCTGGGACATTCAGCTTTCTTCGCCAGCACCACATTCTAAATGCGTCCGTTCTTCTGCAGTCTTCCTTATTCATTGTCCAGCTTTTGACATGTGTTGTTGAAAATACCATGGCTTGGGTCAGGCACACCTCAGTCTTCAAAGAGACATCTTTGCTCTGTAACACTTCAAGGAGGTCTTTGGTGGCAGAGTTGTCCAGTGCACTATGTGGTTTGACTTCTTGACTGACTGCTGCTCCCATGGGTGTCGATTGTGGAGCCAAGTAAAAGGACGTGCCTGACAACTTCCATCTCTTCTCCAGTCATCACACTGTTGCTTCTTGGTCCAGTTGTGAGGACTTCTGTTTTCTTTATTTTGAGGTATGATCCATACTGAAGGCTGTAGTCTTAGATCTTCATCAGTAAGTTCTTCAAGTCTTCTTCACTTTCGGCAAGCAAGGTTGTGTCATCTGTGTGTCCTTGGCTGTTGATGAACCTTCCTTCCATCTTTGTGCTGTGTTCCTCTTCATATAGTCCAGCTTCTTAGATTACTGTAACTATGTAAATATTAGTTTTCTGTGTCTGATAGTAATTTAGCCCTAAACTCTTCTCCTATTAACACATGGAAACCTGTCAGACGTGTAGTGGTCTCATCTGGTTCTTGGTCTCATCCCCTCCTGGTCCCTCTTATTCTCTGTTCCAGTCTAGACCAGTTGTTGCTGGGCCCAGCCCAGCTGCCCTCCTGGGTCTTCCCTATCCCAAGATTGTGGGGACCCCCTCGACCTCTCTCCTGGTTTGGATTCCCTGTATTTCATCTTGGTTTAATCCCTCATTTGTGGGGAGTTCCTCCAGTAGCTTGCTGATAAAAGGAGTCCCTGTCTGGGGTCTCACAGCATCTTCATTCTCTCCTCACACTGGTAGTTGACAGGCCATGGCCTTCCAGACTGGGCAGTCCTTCCCTCAGAATCTGAGACTGCTCCTCACTCTTGGACCATCCAGGGTTCCTGCTCTGGAGTACATTCGATGTCTGTCCTTTGCTGTTTCTCTCTCTCCCTTCTTCCAGAGTCGTCGTTTTATCCTTTGTAGTCTCTCAGCTCTCAGGAGAATGTCCCTTGCCGTGGGTCTTACTGTCCTGGCCTCTGAGTTGCGTTCTCTGGAACACCTGTTATCCGGATGTTGGACCTCTTGGGCTGAGCTGCACATTTTTCTTACCTTTCGTTTCACTCCTTGATATGCTCCCTGTGAGAAGCTGTCAACTCTCCAGCCTTTCAGGACTTACATTGACCGTATTTTTAATTTCTGAGTGTTCTTGTTCTCAGAATGGTCCATGCTTAGGACCTATTTTTGTTTCACGGATGCAGGGTCTTCTGTCACCCTGGCTACATTCATTACAGTGGTGTTTTTTTTTTTAAACTTTTCTGTTCTCAGCATTGTCTTCTTTGTTTTTATCTTTTAAAATGTGTTATTTAATACATGTCAGCAATGGTATGTCATGCATTTTGGTTAAAAAGTACAGCAACATGATGAATGCCCAGGAACCCAAGAACCAGAATATTATTACTCATTTGCATCTACCCGTATACTTCTCCCGTCCCCCACCACCCTACCCAAGTCAGGTGACTACTGTCACCATAAAATCATATTGTTTTTGTCACAAATGTATGTATACTTAGGTCATACATCATTTCCTCCTGCTCGGTTCTGAGCTCTATAAAGATGATACTATCCTTCTGCCTGTGGACATCTGCAACTTACCTTTTGTGACTCCTGTTGGGTGACTGAGGGTCATCGGAGATGCTGCAGTAACTATTCATTTTCTTTGACATTCAAACCCAGTTGTGTGACTAGACCCAAATTTATCCTTTCTCCTGTTGATTTCTCTGTTGGCTCTTTCTTTCTTTCTTTTTTTTTTTTTTTGGTCTTTGTTAGAGGCTTTCCCTAATGTCTGGTGACATTTCGTCAGCTGTTCACATGTAAGAGCAAGGCCACTAACGTGCTTATATGGAGACTCCATGCGTTTATTAGGTGGCAGTCGACTGGTGGCCTTCACTGGAAGTGACCAGCCCAGGCGTTTTGTTGGCGGACCCCCTCCAGGGTCAGTGTGTTTGTCTCTTTCTTCATCAGGGGCTTAGTGTCTCCCGTGACAAGCCCTTAGTTCACCTGCTGGGTGGGACGTAAGTCTGGAAGCCTGTCTTTTTTACAGAAGCCAGGCTGCGGGAGGGGCTGGAGAGGGGCACCCGCATGCCTAGTCGTCTGCCACCGTCAGGGGACGGGTTTCCCCGGGCTGCATGGGGAGGGGTGGAAGGGGTCTGGCCGCTGCTGTGGGTGCATTTTGCCCGCCCTGCACCTCCACCTTAAGTCACTGCTGCTTCTCCCGCTGCCTGAGCCTTTCCCAGTTCTGTAGCCCACGCGAGCGGCCGTGGGGGCTTCCCTGGGCTCAGGCGGAATGCGGTCCTCTGGCCCGCAGCTTCCCAGCTTCTGAAACACGGTGGACTTTGTTCGCTCTTTCCTCTTTGTTTTCTTCATTTTGTGAACATATACTTTACTCTCGGGAGGGGGCACACAGATCTCATGTGCTAATCTGTTGATTAAGCTGGTAGTCACTGTTCTCAAAATTCCTGAATTTGTGTCTGGCCTAAGGCTGCATAGCAGGGCACCAGCTTGATAGGAAACCCATCAGTTCTGTCTCTCACAGTAAACGTTATGCGTCCCCCCATGCTGCCAGTGAGTCACCCATGATTAACACATGTTGGGGAGTTGTCTTCAGGGCAGCTTGATGAAAACCAGGCTCATTAGTGTGGGAGTTTGTTTGGCCAGTGGTGGGAAGAGGGATGCACCATGGGTTTTGGAGTCAAAAAGTCTAGGTTCAAATCCTGGCTCCATGTGAGTGGTTGGCTCCATTTCCTCATCTAGAAAAGGTGAGCCCTTCCTAACTGGGTTGTTATAAAAATAAAATGAGGGAATATATGTGAGGTTCCTCTCCACAGCTGCTCAGTCAATGGGAGATATTATTAGCTGTGGCATCCTTGGCTTACTGATTCAGGAATGAGAGCCCCCCCCCCCCATTTATGTGATCCCCGTTCTCAGTAGTGTGCTTCCATGGTTTTCATTCACACACGCACCACACACTCACACTCAGAACTAAAAATGGATTTGACTGGGATTACAGGGACAGCTTGGATGCTCTGCTGCGGTGACCTGGCCCTCCCTCCCTGGGACTTCGTCTCCTTCCCTCTTGCTTGTAACCTTCCACGACATGCTGACATCCTCTCTCCTGCTTAAGTGAATTCGGAGGCGTGAGAGTCTCTTCTGCCTGTGTGTGGAGGGTGCGCCCCCAGCGTGGCCCCCCCTTCCGGTGAATTCCAGCTCTTCACAACCCTACAGCCGTCCATCACCTCAGCCTGGTGGTCTCGCGTGTCGGGGAGCACGCTGTAGTGCCAGGGTCAGTTCTCATAGGTTGATGAGGGAAAACCAGACCCGGGGTAGGGAGGACAGGATTTACCTGAGTTCATAGATGGTAGAATGGGAGAGTCATCAGTGATATTACAGGTATTTCATAATTTAACCCACAGCACTCTGTCTGATACTTTATCTGTGTTCCCACCACGTACAAAACACTTAGGTCAGCTGGCAGCCTGCGGGGAAAGCACAAGTCTGAGATCAAGGCCAGGAGCCCTCATCACAATCCATAGAGCCAGCATGTTAGCCCACAGTTGCAATTTGTTAACTTCGTTGTCGCGGTTTCTCCATCCATTTCCCTCCTGAACCTTAATTGTTTATCTGAGCTGGTGTTTTCCACCCTCTAATTGAAGGTTCTAAAAATTGTCGCGTCAGGCAGTCTGGTAGATATGGAAAATGAAGTTGACTTCACAGAAAGCTGACAAGAGCAGCCCCTTTTCTTCCTTAGGGATGGAAAACCCTCTGGAGTGTTGTGGGCTTCCTCCGAGTCGCAGACGCAGTGACACTATCTGTTTCCTGCAGGCCCAGAGGGGAACACTTCCTCCTTGTGGTTAGTGACTTCAAAAGCAGCCCCAATTAGACGGCGTTAAACTGTTTCTCTAATTTTGACGACTTTATGGCAGTGCTGGGCTGGCATCCTGTGCCGCTTTCTGGCCTGTGCAAACCTTCTTTACGCACTTGGTAAAGGAAGTCTCCTTAGGACACTGAAGTTTACAGGTTGCCTTTATCTGCGTTATTAAACTGAAAGGGCTTTGTTGAAGCCCTGCGATTCTTCTTCGGTCCCTGCTCAGGCCTCGCCCGCCTTGACCTCTCGGTGTCCCCTCGCATTGTGGCTTGCTGCCGCCTCCCTGACTCTCCCCCACGCCTGCCCCGGGACTGCTGGTGTGTGAACGCACCCTCCTCCGGGGCCTCTGCTCCTGGCTGCGCCGGCTGCCTGGACCCCCCCCCCCCTTCCATCCCATCGCAGTCTCTGAAGTCCTGCCCAGCTCAGGTTCCTGTTTCTGTCTGAACGAAGCCCTTCAGATCCCCTCCGGCACATGGAATCTGTCCTCTTCTGAACCCCCGGGCACTTTGTGCCTGCCCTATATTTCTGTCCTCACTCTACCTACTATTACAGTCATCTGGGTCCTTGTTTTGTCCCTCTTCCAGGCGGCAGGCTTATCAGAGGCTGGAACTGTGTTGAGTTCCTGGCACTTCCCACAGTGCCTTGCATACAATACATATAAAAAACCCATAGCTGTCTAGTCGACTGTGAGACTGTGACTCATCGCAACCCTACAGAACAGAGTGGAACTGCCCCACAGGGTTTCCAAGGCTGTCATCTTTACAGAAGCCAAGCCCAGACCAAACCCACTGCCCTGGAGCCAGTTCTGACTCACAGCGCCCCTAGAGGACAGAGTGGAACTGCCCCAGAGAGAGTTTCCAAGGATCTCAGTCTCCACTGAAGCAAAGCCCAAAACAACCCTCCCAGCCGTTCAGAGGGGCTTTTTGCTGCCCTTACCTGATAGGAGCCTTTTGGTATGAGGTGGACTGTAATGAAATGAGATGAACACCTCTGAAGTCGGCTGTTTTGAATTAAGCGAAGCCGAGTGAGGCTGGAATTAGGTGAGGAGAGGGTGAGGTTTAACCAGTTGAGGATCAGTATGCTGGGCTGCTTTGAACTTGGTGGCAGTGTCTTTCTGCAGCTAAGTGAGGCAGCGAGGGAAGGGTGGAGCTTGGTTCTGGCCGGGGTTGGAGGTGACTCCCGCTCCCGCTCTAACAACAGTGCACCCTCATTAGGTTAATTAACTTAGCTCAGAATGACTTAGCTCTCCTATGGCTTTGCATAATTACAAGGCAGTTTTTGTTTAGGGCTTTATTATTATTATTATTATTAGCCATTCTTCCTGATGATTTGTGGGGATCAGCTTCATCATCCTTCCTTCACAGATAAGGACCCTGAGGTCCAGGGAGCAAGCTCCCTGAACAGTGGGGTTGCACGAGCCTGCTTGGAGGCTGTTCTGCTCTGTTGACATGTGCAGCTGTGTTTGATTGTTGTGCGGCCAGGTACTAGGCTCCCAGTCTGCCTGCCTGCTTCACATTGAACTTGGTGGTTTGGATGGTCTGTGCCCAGCAGCCATCCAGCTGCTGTCCAGTAGCCAGGCTTGCTGTGTGAGTGTACAGAGACAATGCGCGCAGTTAACCAGGTGGGAACTAGTTAACGAAACTCAGTATGAAACACATCCTACTGAGCCCTGACAAGACATGCCGAAATGACTGATGCCTGTGTCAGCGGAGCGTGGGGTCCCCTAAGTAGGACTACAAAGGTGGCCGTGGTGAATTTTCCCGTGCCAGGGATAAGCACTATTTAAGCTTCACCCACATGTGATGGACTCTGTTCTTACTGGATGGGGGCGTGGGGAGAAGGTACTTTGCCTTTAGCTAGCTGATAGAACTAACACTGGAAAATTCTGGAACTTCCCCCAGACCTGCAGAAGTCCCTGATTTGCTAGTGAATTACACGGACAGTGGTGCATCAGAATTGGTCTCTTCCCACCTGTTTTCTCTGGCAGACATGGAAAAGAGGATCAGCTGTCTTAGAGCTCCCTAGAGAAATGGTATTTTATGTCCAGAGAGAGAGATACTGATTAATTTTAAGGAACTGGCTCATGCGAATATGAAGGGTTGACAAGTCCAAAATCTATAGGTCAGGTGACAGGCTACAGATTCCTGAAGTCTGTGTCCCAAAATCTGTAGGTCAGGAGACAGGAAGAGGGAGAGAGTTGTAGCAACATGTCTATTTATAGTCTGCAGGCAGACATGCCCTAGGGAAACTCCCTTTTTGCTCATGAGGCCTTCAGCTGATTGGATGAAGGCCACCCACATGTCGGAGGGTGATCTGCTTTTTGAATTGTGGTGTTGGCAAAGGATTTTGCATATACTGTGGGACTGCCTGAAGAACAAACAGATACGTTTTTGGAGGAAGTGCAGCCAGAATGTTCCCTAGAAGCAAGGCTGGCACGCCTTGGTCTTGGCTGCTTCGAACATGTCATCAGGGAAGACCACTTGCTAGAAAAGAACTTCACGCTCGGTCTAGTAAAGGGTCAGCGAAAAGGAGGTAAACCCTCCATGAGGTGAACTGACGTCATAACTGCAACGTGGCGCAAACATACCGGCAACTGAGGAGGGCTCGGGACTGGGTGGTGTTTCCTACTGTAAGGTCACTGTGAGTTGGAGCCAGCTCGACAGCAAGTTGCAGCAACAGCTACCTTACTTAAGGCCAGCAGGTTTAAACAGGTGGAACTGCATCGTCTTTGGAGCACTGCTTTGATTTTGACTACTTTGAGTTGCCTCATATGCATAGGAAAGCTGGACAGTGAATAAGGAAGACCAAAGAAAACTGATGCCTTTGCGTTATGGTGCTGGTGAAGAATATTGAGTTCATCATGGACTTCTGGAAGCATGAACGAATCTCTCTTGGAAGAAGTACAGCCAGAACGCTCCTTGGAAGTAAGGACGGTGAGCCTTTGTCTAACTTTGGCCTGTTGTCAGAAGGGACCATACCTGGAGAAGGACATCACTCTCGTCAAGTAGAGGATTGACAAAAAGAGGAAGACGCGCCATGAGATGGGTTGACCACAGCAGTGAGCTCAGACACGGCAGCGATTGTGAGGATGGTGGGAGACTGCACAGCATTTCGTTCTATTGTACGCAGGGTGATTATGAGTCGGAACCAACGCGGTAGCACCTAACAACAAAAACTACTGTTTATAACCAAGTCTAGACTAGTGTTTGACCAGACAGTTGGGCGCCATGGCCTAGCCAAGTCTGACACGTAAAATTAACCTTCACACTTGCTCTCAAGCCATTGGTTCTGAATCAGGGGCCACTTTATACTTGCAGTTCTTGTAGGACCTGAATTCTCCCCTGTAGCCACCCAGCACTCGGGTGCTGTCTGGATGACCATGCTGGGCATTGCACACAGTGCGTTTGAATACCTCGTGCATTAAAGACCAGAGCCTAACATTTCAGCTTAATACTGAGAACAGATAAAACCAGGGGCCCTTCTCAGTGCAAGTTTAATGCTAGAACAAACACAGTTTGTTTAAACACAGTTTCAGTTATGACTTAGAGTAGTCAACAAAACTAAAACAAATGCAGTACCTAGATTTCTGAAGGTTATAGCTAGGACCTCTGGTGGTGTAGTGGATAAGGCACTTGATTGCTAACTGGAAGGTCAGCAGTTCAAACCCACCAGCTGCTCCAAGAAAGGAAGACTGGGTGATCCACTTCCGTAAAGATTTACAGCCTTAGAAACCCAATGGGGGTCGCTGTGAGTTGGAAATGACTCAATGGCAGTTGAGTTTGGTTTGGTTTTATAGTAAAGCTAAAGCAGCTGGTAACTAAGCAGATGGGTGAAAAGCTTACCAAAGACATCTTAGTTTCTTTATTGTTTGGGGGCAGTGGTCGTGATTCCCATTTTAGAGACAGCTTGGTTTGTGTCGATAGTTTCACTCCCTTCAGGTCTTAGGTCAGATGCCACCTTCTTAGAGAAACCTTACTGCCCACTCTGAATAATACCATACCCCCTCCTGGCCCCTCTCACTCCCCTCCTGGAACTTTTTCTCCTTCCATGTCATATCACCATGTAACCCGCTATTTATATACTTGGGACCTGTCTCCTTCCCTGCCCCAACTCTGAAAATCGGGCTTTGATTGCAACACCTCCAACAATAGCTATTCCGTGAACGCTTTGTTGGACATCATGCGAACTGTGATTGGCTTAATGAAGATACTCTTTGGCCCTGAGAATGGGGATGGCCTTTTAATCATAAGAAAGACCTCCTGTTCATCGATCCTGGAAACTAGTACTCTTTTACTTTTCTTTTTTTTTTTTTTTCCTTAGTTGAAGAAATTTAGTAATACTAGGCTTTTAAAACTGAAAGCAGGTCAAGTGGCTAATGATTGAAAATGGGTCGGCTACCAGAGTGTCTTCAGAAATGTAAGACTAGACTTTAGACTGTATTTCTGTTTATGCTCTTGCCATGGAAGTGGCTGCCAGTGAGAGCCGAGGCTGCAGTCGCCGCTGGACCCAAGGTTAAGAGTGGGGCCTCTGTTGGGGATGGAGGGAAGGTACCTCCTCCCCTGGCCCTGAGCTGGGCGAGAGGTGGGTTCATGATTAACCCAGTGATGTCTTCTATGCAACTTCTGCAGGCTGAGAACATTAACTGTTTTAAAAAAAATGACTTAAAATTACCGATTGACCATATCCGGGGCTGAACCTGCATGATTCAGCTCCTTTTAAAAATATCTTTTCTCAACAAATTGCTTCCTTAACATTTTAATTTGTTGATCATAAAGGAAGCTTGCCAAATATTAGCTGTTCTTTTCCATTTCCTACAGCTTCGAGCTTTCCTTATTTGGCTTCCTTCAGTGGGACTGTAAGGTCACTCCCTATTTTTCTTCCCAAATAACCGTATTTATTGCTGTCACGTATTGGCGGGTTTGATCTAGCTGTCATCAGAGCGTTTGGAAGTACTGTTTTTGGCCAGCATGCTGATTTAATGATCTAATACTGACATGGCTGGTTTTTGCCGCTGATTTGATAACTTGTTGAATAAGCACTCCCCTTACCAGGCTTTGACGCTCTTCTCCCCCTGTCCCCAGACGTGAGATGTTATGGGCAGTGCCATCCAAACAGTGGCAGAAGGTGGGTATCTTTCCACTTTATTTCTTCTTTCTCTTTTTTCTTTTCTTCTCCTTCATTTTCTGCCTTCTCCCTTTTTCCTTGTTCTCTCTCTCCCTTTTTTTCTTTTTTCCCAGTGCAGGGATGGGGACACCTAGGTTGGGAACCACGACTCGGTGAATGGGATGGTTTTGCCGCCTGGCACTCCCCAAGGGCTTTTCAGACACACACAGACTTGCAGATGTGCACAGAAGTGGAAAGACTAGTACAATGAACCTCCGTGTACCGTCACCCAGCGTTACCAGGAAGTACAGCCAATCTAGTTTGATCTCAACCCCCACCCGCTTCTGGGATTTTGAAAAGGAGGTCATATTATCTTATCCATAAATATTTCAATATAGCGTAGTGCCTAAGGCATTTGACTACTAACCAGAAGGCTGGCAGTTCAAAACCACCAGCCACTCCTTGGAAGGAAGGTTGGGCAATCTATTTCTGTAGTGATACTGCCTCGGAAACCCAAGGACGGGTCACTATGAGTCAGGTCTGGCTCTATGGCACATAACAACAACAACAACATCTCTAAAAGAGAATGTCTCTAAACATCAAAGCATTATCACGCGGGAAAAAAAAAAAAAAAGCCACTATGAAGAGTACGTTTTACTGTGTGGCCCAGTAGTGACACAGCCCGTGGGTGTCACAGGGAAGAGGGTTGGTGCTTGATGCAGACTTTGAGCTGGGTCCAGGGTTGGTTCTGCCTTCGCCTGCCCTGGGGCCTGGGGCTGGTAGCTGCTCTCTTTAAAATCGCAGTTTCTTCCTCTGTCAAACCAGGGAGTTGTCCCACTTCTTCTGAGTCTGGAAAGCTTGTGTCTGACTGCGTGAGTCCCGCCTTGCTTTCCATTGGTCTCTGCCACTCAGGGCTCTTGTAGGAGGAGATGGACGTGTGCTTTCTGTTGACTGTGACAAGTTCCAGAAAGTCACGTGTGCTCTCCTCGCCGCTGGTTGTGGAAGCCTGAACGCGTTGTTTCGGCCGCGTCCACCTGGGTCGTTGACCGCGCAGCCCTGGTCACCTTCTTTGTCCTGGTGGCTGGTGGCCTGTGCAGCAGCTTGTGCAGATCCTCGGGGGGCTCAGGGTAACGACAGTGGATCCTCAGAGGAGCCTTTCCCCACCCGTACTCCCTCCTAAGTGGAAGGCTGTTTCCACATTCAGTAGCTAGCTGTTAAGGGTCAGTAACAGGTGTCAAGTTTGCAACCAGTTTTCATCCTAATCTTTTGGAACTGAAAAGTTGCAGGCATTTGAATCTAACAAACTGCTTGGTGTGGCGCCAGATGCTGGGGCTACAGGGTTTGGCTGTACTTCCCGGGAGCTCCTGTCTGCTGGGGAGAGGGGTCACATGCCTGTCGCCTTCACCATAGCAGGCAGGGGTTGGTGTGGGCCTGGGGCCGGGTGGAGAACAAGGACAGCCATCCTGAGCTGGGCCTTGTAGCATGAGTGAGGTCTCCACTGCCCAGGCTGGAGGGGGAGGTGGCGTGGCAGGTAGTCGTGGGGTCTAGGGTAGTTATTCATCCCTCCCCCCCCATGATATGTTAATTGTAGGCTCTTGAAATCTTTCTTGTGAGTTTACAGTGTTTTGGGATTATAGACGCATTAAATGATTGTTGCAGAATAATCTGAAAGTACAGACAAGGGTAAAAAAGGAAAGTAGCCGTCACCCGTAATCCCTCCCAGAATTGGAGTCATAGTAGATGCGGGCTCACTCCTCTTGGACCTGGGGGTTCACGATTCTTGCCCTCAAGGAGCTTACCTTCCAGTAGGTGTAATCATGCAGAGTGGACGAAGCTTGGGCCCTGCTGACTTCGCTTTACAGATTCCATCAGGCCGTCCATAGAATTGTCCGTCTGCACTTCCAGCCTGAGATTGCCCTACAGCTCGACAAAGAACAGCTGCCTGTTTGTGAAATGCGATCTTTTCGAAGACGGGACCCCAACCCAGGTGCCCAAGGCCCTGGAGAGGGCTGCTCCCTTGGGCAGGCCCCAGATTGCCCCCTTCACTTGCACTCGCCTGTAAACGAGTGGGCTTTTCCCTTTAATTGAATACATACATTGACCTAATTTTCATTGAAGGACATATTTAATCCTGGTATAATTTCCAACCGAAGTATGCCCTCAAATTGTTTCATTATTGTGCTTGGTATAGGGGCAATTATTGTGTTGATTTTCTTATGGTTTCTGAGTGCTTGGTGTGTCTTTGGAAATGTCACATCTGACGTGGCGCTCAGAAGGGATAAAGACTCTTTATCTTTAAACTGATCTGGAAAATTCAGCTCCAGGTACTTTCTTTCACAGCAGCAATGTCATTTCATTCATTTATTTATTTCTTATGAAGGCAAATTGCAAATATGCATCAAAAACAGTAGAGTGTAATGAATGCTCCTGTAGCCATTACCCAACTTCAGTAATTATTTACCTGTGGCCAGCCTTGTTTTTAAGGAGCCTGGGTGGCGCAGGGCCTAAGGCGTTTGCCTGCTAACAAGAGGGTCGGTGGTTCAGCCACTCCCAGGAAGGAAGTTGGGGCAGTTGACTTCCATAAAGACTTACCGTCTTGGAAACCCAGTGGGGAACGCTATGAGGTGGAATCCGCTGGATGGCAGTGAGTTTGGCTTTTGGTTTGAAC
Organism: Orycteropus afer afer; assembly: GCF_000298275.1. Taxonomy (NCBI): domain Eukaryota; kingdom Metazoa; phylum Chordata; class Mammalia; order Tubulidentata; family Orycteropodidae; genus Orycteropus; species Orycteropus afer. The sequence goes on from NW_006921593.1 coordinate 976,831, forward strand.
CTGTATCTGCACTTTCTCATCCCCCACCTCTCTTTAATATTGAAGTCAACCCTAGGCATCATATCTTCTGCCACCCACAAATATTTCAATGTGCGCTTCTAAAAGATAAGGACTTTTTCCCCCTTAACCCAAACACAATGCCATTTCTCACACCAAACAAACAAACCAACCAATAAATAAATAACCCAAACACAATGCCATTTCTCACACCAAACAAACAAACCAACCAATAAATAAATAACCCAAACACAATGCCATTTCTCACACCAAACAAACAAACCAACCAATAAATAAATAACCCAAACACAATGCCATTTCTCACACCAAACAAACAAACAAACCAATAAATAAATAAAAGTGACATTAATTCATTAATATCAACTATTCAGTCATTCAAACTTCCATACATATCATCATTTGAAAACAAACATCTGGATAGAATCTGAGATTCTCACGTCAGGATTGGTTCCCGTGTCTTTTGTGTCTCTTCACGGATCCGCGCCCCACTGTCTCTGTTTCCTCTCCCTCCTGAGGTGCTCCTGGAGGGTCTGCCTCAGGGCGGTGGGCTTTGGCGGCACTCCTCCCTACTCGCTTTCTCCTGTGCTGTCCCCTCAGGAGGCTGCGTATCTGGCTGTTTCTCTTTGTGAGACAGCAGATTATTTTCAACCATTTCTTTTCAGTTTATCTGAGAGTGCTTCAAGATAGGGAATATATTTACTGAGCCACTTTAATGATTTCTTAAAAAAAAAAACAACGGGGGGAAATAGTATGTCCCATACAGTATTTATGAAGTATTTCATTTGTTGGTGATGCTTCGTAGAGTGACCTACACTGAACCAGTCTTCTCAATTTATCGTGAGGAAATGGAAACCCAGGGAACTGGAGGTTCGCTCATGTTCTCAACCCTGTGAGGCAGAAGAGGTGGCTGAGACTTGAGGTCCACCTTTCTTCCTGGTCCTGGCTGCTCCTTGCCCGCCCTTTCAGGCTCCCTTCTGGTCTTCTGAGGCCTGGCCAGGTACCACGAAGCCCTATTTGTTTGACTACGGATGCCCACGCTCCTCCCGTCAAGTGGTTATTCTTACTTGTCAAGAGACCCAACCCAACTGTTTTATTCTTACTGTAGATGTTTACGCACATGACCTTCGGAGAACCTGTTTCTAGACACTGTGAAGGCACTAATGTTAATGCACGTCACTAGTTACATCTTTGGAGGGTCAGCGAAAGAGGGGAAGGCCCTCAGGGAGATGGATTGACACAGTGGCTGCAACGATGGGCTCGGGTATAGCAAGAATTGTGAGGCTGGCCCAGGACCGGGCAGTGTTCTGTTCTGTTGTACACAGGTTGCTGTGAGTCAGAGACGACTCCATGTCACCTAACAACAGCAACAGTTAAATCTTGCTTTCAGCTGACATTGCAGGTCTATTTCTTTTAAGATTTTCTCTTTGTCGACTTACGGCATTTCTCATTCTGTTATATGTGTATTAGTAATCCTGTATAGGTTAGTACATTATTTTCAGACGACAGGAGAGCCCTGTGCTGGAGAGTCTGATGGGTAAAACTTACCTCCTTGTTACGGCTGATGCTGTATGGCACTGGGCATCTGATGCGTGTGGGCAGGACTGAGGGGGTGTTGGGTGGTCTGTGAGCAGTTGGTCCTGTCAAAGCATGCACTTCTAGGACCAGCAGGCATCCGCTGATACATTGTTTGTGGGGGAAGTGTGTGCATACACCTTTTATAAGAGATTGTTGACCTGCTGTTTATGTTGGAAGGAACCCTGGTGGTTCAGTGGTTAAGAACTTGACCAGTAACTGAAAGGTTGGTTTGAACCCAGCAGCGCTCTGTTCGAGAAAAGAGCTGACAATGTGCTCTGTAAAGATCAAAACAAACAAACTACAAAAACAAAACAACAACAGCATTGCGTGGAATCAACTTAGACTCACCGCAGGCCTGCCCTGGAGGGTACAGTGGAACTGCCCATAGGCTATGACCCCCCCCCCTTAAATTTTATTTATGTTGTTGTTACTGAGAATATACATACACAGTAAAATATCCACCAACAGTTTCTACACGTACAGTTTAGTGCCATTGATTATATTCTTCAGGTTGTGCAGCCATTCTCACCCTCCTTGGCTGAGTTGTCCCTCCTCCGTTAACATCAACTCGCTGCCCCCAAAAGCTCCTACTGATCTTTTGAGATGCTGTTGTCAGTTTGATTCCACATGTTGTTGTTGTTGTTATGTGCTGTGGAGTTGGACCCGACTCATGGAGACCCCTCCTTGGGTTTCCGAGGGAGTATCACTACAGAAGTAGGGGGTTCTTGAAAGGGCATGATGCTCAGGGCAGTCACTTCACTAGTTAAGCTAAACTATTGTTTGGTTTTAAGAGGACTTAAGAGGATCTGTTTGGTTTAAGATTTAAAGCTTATCTCAGGACCGTAGCTTCACGGATTCATCCACCCTCCATGGCTCCAGAAAGTGTAGAGATCGTGAGGATCTGAAATTCTCTTCTGCATTTTCCCCCTTTTGATCAGAATTCTTCTATGGAATCTCTGATCAAAATGTTGGGTAATGGTGGCAGGGCACCATCTAGTTCTTCTGGTCTCATGGCAAAGGAGGCCATTGGTCATGGAGTCAGCAGGCCACACATTCCATGTCCTCCTCCTGTTCCTGACTTTCTTTCTTCCTCTGTTGCTCCAGGTGAAGAGAGACCAATTCCTGTGCTGTGAACAAGCACTTACAAGCTTTTAAGACTGCAGGCAGTACACAAACAACAAACTAGGAGGGAGAACAGAACACTAAACACATTAGGCTAATTAAGTGGGATGGCTCATGAAACCATGACCCTAAACCTCCGAACCAAGGAACCAAATCCCATGAGGTGTCCAGTTGTATATAAGCAGTCTCAGCAGCTGCTCTTTTGTTTGTTGTCTTTGTGGTAAATATGTCTGTTACACAACTCTTTGCAGGTGTACAGCTTTCAGCAGCTACAGTCATCATAGATGTGGACAGTCATTAGCTGTGCCACTCTGCCCTTATGCAATGTGATATTTCCATCCCTGTTAACTCCCTTTTCCCCGCTTCCTGCCATCCTTGGTAACCACTGCTAAACTTTGGTGGCTGTACAGTTGCCTTTTCTTGTCTTTTTGGATAAGTTGAGGTTATGCAGTCTGTGCCCTTTTGTTCTTACTTTGCTCAGCGTAATGTCTTCCAGCTCCGTCCGTGCTAGCATATGTCAAGACTTCACTTCTCCTGGCTGAGTAGTATTCCATTGTGTGTATGTACCAGGGTTTGTTTATGCATTCATCTGTTCCTGGATGTTTAGGCTGTTGTGAATAGTGCTGCATCGAGCACTGGTGTACAAGTCTCTTTTGGGGTCTCTGCTTTCAAGTCTTTGGGGTATATACCTGGGCGTGGAATTGCTGAGTCATATATGGTAGTTCTGTTTTTAGTTTTTGGAGGAACTGCCACACTGTTTTCCACAGTGGTTATGCCTTTGCATACCCACAAGCAATGAATAAAGCTTCCATTTTCCCATCATCCCCACCAACATTTGTTATATTCTTTATTTTTTTTTTTAATCTTAGCCATCATCGTGGGAGTATAATGGTATCTCATTGTGGTTTGATTTGCATCTCTCTGAGGGCTAATGATGCCGAGCATCTTTTCATGTGTATGGTGGCCATTTGAATGACCTGTTTGATGTTCTAGCTGAATTGAAGTCCTTTGTTCATTTTATGATTTCTGTTGGTTTGCAGGGTTTTTTTTTTGTTTGTTTGTTTTGGTTATTAGATTCTTGTTGGAAATATGGTTTCTGAAGATATTCTCCCAATCAGTCAGAAAAAGTTTGTCTCTCCCCCCCCCCTTTTTTTTTTTAATAAAGTCTTTTGGTGAACAAAAGTTTTAAATTTTCATAAGGTCCCATTTATTTATTCTGTCTTTCGCTGTTCGTGCTTGTGTTATTATAATAGGTAATCCATTGGTGAAAGCTGGGCCTGACAGCCTTGCCTCTGCTTATACTTCGAAGAATTTGACAGCTCTAGTTTGCACATTTTAGGTCCTCAATCCATTTTGAATTTGTTTTTATGTGTGTTGTGAGGCAGCAATCTTGTTTCATTGCTCTGCAATGGAAATCCCTACATCATTTATTGAAGAGACTTTTCTTTGCCCATCAGATGGACTTAGCACCCTTGTCAAAAATCTGTTGAGTTACAGATGTGTAGGTTTTTTTTGACTGTCAATTCCGTTGGCCTGTGTGTCTGTTTTTATACCTGTAACAAGCTGTTTTGATTATCGTAGCTATGTTTTAAAATCAGGAAGTGTAAGTCCTCCTACTTTGTTCTTCTCTTTCAACATTATTTTAGGTGACTGGGGCCTCTTGCCTTTCTTTTTTTTTTTTTTT